>NW_026571152.1:8108552-8192752 GCF_026225935.1 Boleophthalmus pectinirostris | reverse complement strand
GTTGAGACCTGGAACTGGCTCGCATCGCCCCTACCCCCTCGCAGTCACTGGAGGACCAGCTCCACACCAGTAGGTGGCAACACGTAAATAGTGTGAAGCTTGTAACTGTTATTTAGCAATGGCGCTCACTTACCAGTAAAACACAAGAGCTGAAGAAACAGCATGCAGCATGAAACTATATCCATCTGAAAACATGCAGTCTCCGGTGTGAGGCCTTTACAGTGTCTCAAAGCCGACGTGTGTAGTAATAAATCCACATCCAGTCAGTCTGCTGTGTCCATGTAAAGTTGAAGCCAAACTGATAACATGAACCAAACTCCACCCTGGACCGAGGTAATTGCCTAATGTCAGTCAGAGGATCATCTGTGTGTTCTGGTTCATTTGCATTCACATTTGTTTGGAGTTATATTTGAACAAGGCTCAGTGTTGATGCTCCTTTAGTTTAGCTGCAGTCTTTTGAGCTGTCCAGCGGCTCCTGGTGTAGGCCTATGCCATACCATCGGGTGTGTCTAGACCTGTGTAAAGCCCAAAACGGCCTGGGTCCATTGTAATGGAAACTCTCCCCAGGTGGGGGTGAGCCCCTCTGTAACTGTTCTGTGCCAATCCGGCCCCAAGCGAACCAAGTACATCAAGAGGAGCAGCTGAGCTGACTCGGGCAGATAACAAGGTCCAGATGCCTGAGATGTTCTGGGCATGTCCCACTGGGAGGAGGCCCTCATGAAGACCCAGGACACACTGGAGGGTCTCTCGACTTGGATCTTCCCAGAAGAGAAACAGATGTTAACTATGCTAAGTGAATGGTCTAACCTGTCATATGCGCTTTAACATTCCACGCAATGCAATAACGCAAGCATAGTGCACTTTTAATTTTATTGATATTATAGTAAAAACATTGAATAATGGGAAAACATACAGTGAACATATGAGTCAATTACACTTTCTTCCTCTTTTTACATTATAATCTATTTCATTTCCGTGCTCATACTAGAAGGTGTTTTCTCTGAAGGTTCAAATGTGCGACCTGGACTAAGATCCATCATGAGCACTTCCTATGTCCATGGCTGAAACATGAGCATGACATTTACATTATATAAACCTCTGTCAGTGGAAATGTTTCAGTTATCCTCCTCTGGGTCCATACATTTTCCAAACTCCAAATGCTTTTTTTATGCCAAAAACACACTCCAGGACAAGTTCCACCTTCACAAACCTTTTAATGTGTTTCTGGAGACCTATTACTCAAATGACACCTACGCATATGTTTGGGTGAAGATAAAAGGTGCCAACACGCAGAGGTCAGAGTTCATATCTTCACCTGGTTTAGCGCTTGCTTGTTTGGCTAGACTAAAACTCATTACCGCCTCTTTCCCACTCACCCCCGTGCGTTATAATGGGTTTCTGTCTGTCAAAAGGAAAAACACATTCTCGTGGTCTGCAAATTCTTCCGGAAGGTCCCAATAAAATCTGGTGTGGAAATGAGTCTGCAGCAGTTTCAACATGGTCGTCCGTCTGCTCTGACATCAGGCCTGTGCAATGTGGGGAATTTTGCATCCTAGATAAAGACGTCATGGCAACAACAAATCTAGTTCTTCGGGATTTTTTGCCAGCTTACTGTCAGCAAACAATGAGTAAACAAACCTTACAACACAGGAGCTAAAAATACATGGGTACTTCCAAACATGATTAAAAAAATATGGGTTTTGAAAGACTTTTTATAGCCATATTTCAAATTTCCCTTGTGGATCAATAAAGTTTGTAAAGACTTTCAGCTTTCTCTTATATTATTATTATTTTCTATGGTAACAGTCCTAATTTCTGAACTTTCTGAAATCAAAAGTAAATAAAAGTTTTCAAAGTTGCTCTGTGTTTATAAAAACATATTTCTTTCGATTCACAAAATTGACTCTTGTGCGCCTTAAGCCGTGTTATAATGTTGTTACCTCCTCAAAAAACTTACCTGGAGTTGTGTTTTGTTTCATTCACATATGTTTGAGTAATTCTTTATCTTTAGTATGTCTGCATCTCTCAGGCTCAGAATGCTTTGTGCCACCTTGTGATGTCATGTAGTGGTGGTTTTTAAGTTACCTTAGTTAGCTAAACTTTTTATTCAGTAGAGATCGTCAATTCCACAATTCCATGGCTGAAATCATCCAGGCGTATGGAGTTTAAAAACACAGTGGAGCACTTCCTGTTTTACAGCATGAAATCACAAGGTGGTTTCCTGTTTGAGAGAAGCACTCAGCCTAAATAAGCAGGGTTTGTGTGTTAAACATGTGTGTAGTATGTAACTTGTATGGAGAGTCTGCTACCTGCTGGTCACTATAGATGTTCCAGAATATGGCATTAAACTTCTCCATAGAGACAAGCAGGTGTCAACACATTACAGGTCAGATTTGTAGAGTGGCAGAGAGCCCGTTTACAGTAAGAATGTGTTTCAGGGTTACTTAAACTGTAATTGAATAAATGCAAGGTACTGTATGTGTTAAAACTTAATTGGCCTGTACGGGGATTGAACCCGTGACCTCAGCGTTATTAGCACCACGCTCTAACCAACTGAGCTAACTGGCCAGGTTTTGTATGCTTTGCCAAGACTGTTTTAAGTTTTTACTAAAGTTTGAAAATTATGATGAAACAATGAGTTGCTGCTGCACATGGGAATCTTTTCTATTAGAGTTGGTGCTGAAAAACCTTCAGGGAACCAAAGGGTCGAGCAATTTGACTCTGGTTGTTTAGCTTTGGGTAAAGTCCACCACTTGCGAAAACAGACTAAAATACTTCAAAATGTCTTAGGAGATGTTTTTAAATGGATGCTTCCCAAGAATAAAATCAAGGTTGAAATGTCTTTGTAACAAAGTGTTGCTTTAACCCAGGAGTGTCAAACGCAAATTCACAGAGGCCAAAATTAAAAACTGGAACTAAGTCATGGGCCAAACTAAATATTTATTGAAAAACATCCATGTTTTCTCTTCTTTCCAGATAAGTCCAGGCAGGCCAGCTCTAATGCATATTTGCTATGATCTCGGGGGCCAAATATAATTATATCGTGGGCAAAATTTGTCCCCGGGCCTGAGTTTGACATGTCTGCTTTAACCCCTTGAAGGTCTAGTTCATGCCAGTAGAAATTGTGAAGTTTAGCTTTAGAGCATGTTTTTTGTTATAGAAGCATTCATCCAAGGTCAATTGGTTTGGAATTCCATGCCAAGATACAGTATGGAAGATGAATGCCATACTGTAAAAGTTACAGTTAACCTAGGGCTGCTCGATTATGGAAAAAAAAAATCACTATCACAATTATTTTGGTCAATATTAAAACCACGATTATTCAAACGCTTATTTTATATAGTTACATGATGCATTTATTCAGCATTTCTCTCTCAAATATCGATAATTTGCACAAAACTTTCAAATTGAAAATAAATATAGACTAAAAATATGAACCTTAGAGGAGTTTTGCGATGTATAAAATATAAAATGAAAAAAAAAAAATACTTTGAACATAAAATTGCTAATCAATATTATTAAATAAATTAATCGTTTCAGCTCGATTATATGAGTTTGGAGATCGTTTGACACAAATAAAAATCGTGATCAAAATTCAATTAACTGCAGTCTTAATTTAACCTTTCATTTTACTTTTGAAACATGACTGTGGTTTCGTCATATTTACTGACACCAGCAGATTAAGTCCTGAATCCATCTTAAGTCAACAAACCTCTGAGGGGAGGTGTGACAAACTAAACACAGACATTTGTCACAGTGACAATGAAAATAAGCGTGAGCTCAGTATTGCCTCAGAGCCTTTGGGACGTACAGTTCTGTGGCGTCCTACACGTGATGATGACATGTCAGCACAGAGGTGAGCTCAGCCCTGTGGAAAAAGCAACACACCAGCTTTGTAAGAGATGTCACATACCTTAAATACCATGGACCTGATTTCAAACACACACAGGAACATGTTTTAATTTGAACATTTAACCCCGCACACTTAGCCCTTTTACTACACCATGACAAAGAATCAACTGTCTGGGATAGTGTCATGCTCTTGTTTGATTATAATTCTTCAGTTTCTGCTTCTGTATTGTCTGAGAAATACTGTAGAGATGTTCAGCTCTTTAATGAGATCTGTTTAGTCCATTAATGTCAAAGAGCCAATCAAAATACTGGCTCTTTTAATACGTATTTACAAGACAGAAGCTGTCGTGTTCACTTACTTTATCTTCAAACTATAGAGACAAATGTCCAATGCTCACATCTGTGCACTGCAAAAGAGCTTGGCCAAAATGTTAATATATAAACTCTTAAATCTATCAGAAGATGATTAAAAGTAGTGAAATGATCTGTTCAGGCAGCAAGATAATTTTACTTAACAAATAATCTTAAAATAAACTTTCTCTAGACTTGAATTAATCCGTCTGAGAATTAGTAAGTAGAAAATAAATCTGAAAACAAGATGAATAACCTGAAAATTAGCAGTGTGTAAAATAGTTCAAACTTAGAGTGGGAGTGTGTTTACCCATTGGAATGATGCATTATCTAAATAAAACAATCCACCACAATAATAATAATTTAAACTGTTATTTTGATGCCAGATACGTTTATTTTGTACAAATCTCTCACTCGTGATGTCAACTCTGCTTCTGTGCTGCTTCCTGTTTTGGCTCAGTTTTAATCCGTGTAAAAATTAATACAAATCAGAATCAGTTCAAACTGTCCACATTAAGGAACGTTTCCAAAGAGCCGGCTCATTCATGAAGTAGTCCCATGAAACACAGACTGGGAGAGGCATTCAACTGCATGAGGTAAGACAAAAAGACTTTTGCTTATCCAGGGCTGGGTCGCAGGGACAGCAGTTTAAGCAGGGACTCCCAGACTTCCTTCACCCCGGACACTTCCTCCAGCTCTTCAGGTGGTACTTTCCTAAGCAAGCCCAGAGAAACATAGTCCCTCCAGCGTGTCCTGGGTCTTCCTCGGGGCCTCCTTCCAGAGAGAAATGCAATCAGCTGGCTCCTCTTGATGTGAAGGAGCAGCGGCTCTACTCCAAGCTCCTCCCGTGTGACTGAGCTCCTCACCCTATCTCTAAGGGAGCCTGAAGAGGAAACACATTTCGACCGCTTGCAGCTGCGATCTTTTTTTTTTTGGTCATTACCCAAAGCTCATGACTGTAGGTGAAGATAGGAACATAGATTCAACCTCTTCACCACAACAGTCCGATACAGCGACCGCATCACTACAGATGCTGCACCGACCCGCCTGTCAATCTCACGCTTCATCCTTCCCTCACTCGTGAACAAGACCCCGAGATACTTGAACTCCTCCACTTGAGGCAGGACCTTTCCCCTCAATCAGAGAGGGCAAGACATCTTTTTCCAGTCGAGAACCATGGCCTTGGATTTGGTTCAGCTGATCTTCACCCCAGCTGCTTCACACTCGGCTGCAAACTGCCCCAGTGCATGTTTACAGGTCCTGGTTCGATGGAGCCATCAGGACAACATCATCTACAAACAGCAGAGACGAGATCCTGTGGTCGCCAACCCGGACCCCCTCCGGATGTTGTTTCATTGCTTTGTTACCGTTATGTTAAAGTGAAAGTAAAACCTGTTGGAGCTTCAGTGCATTTATTAGTGCCGTGGAGCAAAGTGGAAAAGGTTGTCACAGTTTTATTTGTATTAACGATGAGAAAATGTAAATTATTTTATTATTTACATTTTTTACTGTATACATTTTTTCTTATTTAGCAGTTTTCACCAAACAATGTGTGACATAAAGAGCAATTATCTTGACAAAACTGACTCTTGTGAGCTTTAAGCCATGTTAGAATGTTACCTCTTCATTCACACATGCTCTGCTCCAACTTATGATGTCATGAAGTGGTAGTTTCCAAGTTAACAGCTACATTTTACCTTTAGTTTATTAAATATTGACAATTCTGGGACTGAAATGATCCATATGATTCAGTTTGAGAGAGGAAATCAACCTAAATATGCAGAATTTGTGTCTTAAACATGTGTGAGTGAAACAAAACGCAACTCCAGGTCTGTTTGTGACGAGGAAACGACATTATAACATAGAAAACAGAGTAATACGGGCCCTTTAAGACGTGGCTCGAGTGTAAAAAGAGTGTGTAGAAGTATGTGTTACTGAGCACAGGTCCGGACAGGTGGAGCATGTGTGTGAATGTGTGGAGAATATCTGTGCTAAATGCTTTTTGGATGCCTCGGCTAAGCTGCATTTGCACGGAAGAGAGAGAGAAAGAAAGAGATGGGGAAAGCAGAAGATTGAACAGATAAAGAGGAGGAGGGAGGATGAGTAGGAGGGGATTCTGGGAAGAGGGAGTAGATAGACACGGCTCATTAGGAGAGTTAGGGTAGAAAAATAACAAAACGGGGCAAAGATTTAGAAGGAAATTTGAAAAACATGCTTTCTGAGTGAGCAGTGTCGCCTCTTTACAGGATCTGACCCCTAACTTGACCTGTTAAAAGCCCTGCGGTCAATTTTTCCCATGTTTTTGAGCAAAATGTGTCTCGCCCCAGTAAATATATATATTGTATAAGCAGCTCTCTGTCAAAGGTCAAGTTTTTCACATTTTTAAGACAGGAAAAATCAGGTACACATTATAGATAGAGGTATGTTCCATGGGTGCTCTTCTGGCTCCATTGATTCTGGTTCCAGTTCACTTTCTACTGAAAAACGTCACTCCTCTCATTTTGGGTCTTAAAATGTTCGTATTAACCCTCTCTATGTGAATCTGGGGTTTTTATTTCTCTATTTTGCTCATAAATAAAGATAGATTTAGACTTAGACAAACTTTATTGGTCCACAAGGGAAATTATTTGGACACAGGAGCTCACACATCACAATATAAAAATAATAATAACAAAGAGTAAAAATATAAATGGTAATAATAAATTCTAACTAAGTAGCAAAAAGATAACAACAGACTGGACATATAGACATAATTATCTATATATATTTTTTAAAAAGATACGAACATTAATAACAGACATAACAGCCGCATCCTTTCCCCAAGGTCACTCCCACTAGTGTTAAGGAAGGCCAGGAAGGAAAATCTAAATAAGAAACTCGGCTCCAAATTTGCCCCAATAACCACAAGCCTCGATGAGCTTCATTTGACTGGATCCGAACACTATGGGTGACATCACACTCATTTAGTCCACTTCTTTATACCGTCTATGGTCTGGAGATATAGGGCAGGGGTTTAGAACCTTTTTTCTCCAGTGAGCTCCCTTTACAAAACAAAAATGCCAGAAAGCTACCAATTTCAGCGGTCGCAAAAAAACAGAGTAAATATAAGAGCCACGGCGAGCCTTAGATGGTAAACAGTTAGACGCTTATAAAACATAAACCATTATCTATTTATCAGTGCACCAAGTTATGCATCAAAATCATACATTTACAATGGTAATAAATAAACAAATATATATATATATATATATATATATATATATATATATATATATATATATATATATAATATATATATATATATATATATATAAAGATATGAACATTAAAAATAGACAAATCAGCTGTATTCTTTTCCTAAGGTTGCTCCCACTAGTGTTAGCAACAGGTAAAACTAAACTATGGAGTAAGAAAGCTGTCAAAAATATTTGTGCGCATAAAATAAAAATCCATGCGTATTTGGGAAATCCGTGCATATTTGGCTGTAGTTGCGCATAAAATAAATATTTGTAAACTCTCAAATGAGTTGAACGGGAAATTGCACCTATATGTTAGATAACATAGTGGTAGCCAGTTGGCTAACATCCGACGTAATGTTATCCCAGGGCTAATTAGCAAATATCAGGTTCTCTGTAGACTACAGCCACAGCGAGCATCAGTCAGTCTTCACTTCAGCTGCATTTCTCGCATGAAATGCCACCAAAAGTTCCTCAGGACGCTGAAATGTCCCAGTTTACACCAAACACTACCAAACTGTCCTGGTTACAGACGTCACAGCTAATGAAATGTTACACATTACAGTTTAATGCAGCTTCCAGCATCAATTAATGTTCGTGTTTACAGGCAACACCTTGGTATATATACAGTATTTACTGGTAAGTATAACGTCACTGTGACGTGGATGGATTTGCTCATTATAACCCATTATAACTCATGTATAAATCATTGTCTGAAATGCAGCTGAAGTGAAGACTGACTGATGCTCGCTGTGGCTGTAGCCGTGAATGTTTTAATCTAAACATACAGAGAACCTGATATTTGCTAATTAGCCCTGGGATAACGTTACGTCGGATGTTAGCCAACTGGCTCCACTATGTTATCTAACATATAGGTGCAATTTCCCGTTCAAAGGAGGTGTTTCTACACAATATTATACAGCAGCGTTCAGTTCCCGACACTGGACAGTTCCAGGAGCAGAGGACGTGCAGTGTGGAGCAGGAGGATTATGAGAGCTGATCTGGAGGTGAGACTTTTCAAAGATTTGATATGTTTCTCTGGCCTAGAATGTCATCATTGTTAAAACATGTTTGTAGTGTTTTATTTGAAATTAAAGGAGTTAATGTCAGGACTGTTTCCATAAAACAAATTGTATTTGACCGTCCATCTACAAAAGTGTGACAGTTGTACTAAGATTTGAATGTGAGAGTGACGTCCAGAGCTCTGCTGGAGCTGTGGTGAAGTTCATGAATGTTACAGCTGATGTTTCAGAAAAAAGGAAGATGTTTGAGAACCAACAAAACAGACCACAGATGAACAAAGTAAGTAAACCAACTAAAATGATTTTAAAAGATTTTTTCAAAATGAACTTCCAATTGAAACAGTTATCGTGTTTCTACAGGGTGATGTGGCACTAGGAGACTTTATACCAGATGCCCTACCTGTTACTGTGTTTAGAGGAAGAAAAGCTGCACATGGTGAGTTTTGTTTCTGATGTACAGTTCTGATGTTCATGTGACTCTGTTCTGGTCCATTATTGTATTAGAGAGTAATAAGTACTTTAAATGTATTAAAACATGTACAACAGAGTAGATCATCATAATGTGATCATCATGTGTTATTCCACAGAGACCAGAGCTTCTTCACTGGAATAAATCTTCACACTGTCCAGCTCCACACTGTGTGTCTCTGTACTTGTGTCTCTCTTTGTGTTTGATTCTGTTTAAGACAATACAGAACTGTGAAAAACTAAAGACTGTTTTTGTATTAATTTACAGAATTAGATCAATTTAATTAGATTATAGATACTTATACATTTCACGATAAGGTAACATAAGATAAATATGCATATTCAGCAAGATTTGATCAAATTTCATCAACATGAAAAAGTGATGTTCATGTCCTGAGGAAAACATGTGTAGAGGGGATGGAAATAAGATTCAAAGCCTAGACATAATTTCATCGCATGCAACCGCTTTCCAGAACTTTTTTACGCAAATCCAGCAACCTTTTTTTTCAGTGTAGAGGAAAAAAGTTGGAGATGCCTGCTCTAACAGGTATCTATACTTCAAACTCCACCGCTGCAGCCAAGTGTTTGTCATCAGAAACACGGGGCTTAAATCTGGGAGGTTTTTCTTGATGTCCTCAACTACTTAAAACAGTTTAGTTTGTGAGAAGAGGATGTAGTGTTTAGTTCCTGCTGTGTAAAAAAGATGTATCTCTATGTCTCTATCATTACATTCCACTTTGAACAAGTTCCTTAGTCTTCCTGTTCATATCATATATTTATATTGAATAGCAGCAGTTGTGTTACATACGAGAGATTGGGGAACATCCAGAAGCCACTTTACAGAACTAACACACAAAGTTCCCATTTGACACGGGTTTAAATTTAATAATGTTCCTCCATAAAGTCAACATTTCCCTTAGACATTTGGAACTATTTTTCTGAGATTTCTGGCCAGTTAAACGACAGAGAAATTATGTTGTAGACTTCACATGCTTGACTCTTGGCGCAGTATGTCAAATGATGTGGAAATTGTCACTCACATGTTCTGCCCTGAAGGGTTCACGACCAGCAGTACTGGGAGGTTAAGATTCAAACATGTGGAAGTAAAGACATGTTTTTTAAAGCTTTGCCAGGAATGTTTCAGCGTACGACATTTAACTTATCTTATCTTTGGAGTAGTCACCTGCTTGTTTCCATGGCGAACATTTCACCCAAAGAATGATGCACCTTTTAGACAAATTTGATAATATTGTTAATGGTTGCCTTTTTTCAAGGCTCTCAAAGCACTTTACATCAAGGAATGACTCACCCGGTGTACACAGACACTGGGAGCAAGTTGGGTTACTGTAATTTCCGGACTATTGACCACACCTGAATATAAGCTGCAGGTGTTCACGTTGTCAATAACGTTTTCAAGTTCGGGCAGTCTGCTTTTATTGCCTCTGAAAGTTTTTGTCATCCTTTTGCATTGAGTCAGTTCGTCACGCTGCCGTCGCCAACGTCTCACCATCGACTCACTGATGCTGAGCTCACGTGCAGCAGCTCGATTTTCTTCTTCCACAGCCACATCAATCGCCTTTAACTTAAAAGCTGCATCATCTGCATTTCTTCATGTGTTTTACATGAGGAGGGTGAGCGCATGAAACACTAAAATAACAGTTCAAAACATAATCAAACGAGCATCTTCCTCGGCGCATCACCCTCGTCTCTGCTGTGCATGTCTCCTGCAGAAAGAGCTGCTGGCCTGTCTGTATCATGTCAGTGTCTCGAAAGATTTCAGCAGATTTCAGGCTCTCCCGGGGGCAAGGTTAGTTGTGCCAATCAGGTCTGAGTGGATGTCTGGCTACTGAATTTTGAGATGTTTCTACTCATCATTTCCGTACCCACCGTGCATGGATTGTAACTTTCGGGGTTCTTGAAAACCATCTAGAGCAGGGGTTCTTTTTGACACTGAGGCCCAATTTTTCCAGTGCAGAGTGGCCCGGGGCCCATTAAATAACAGCACTGTATAGCGGTTCTAAAACCAACTAAAATTTGAGGAGCTCTGGTTAGAGAAAATCTCCTCAAGCAGAGGTCCGGGACATCATAATGTCTAACTTATGTTAAGACTGTGATACAGAAGCAGCCTCGTTTTATTCATGTCTGAATGTACAAACAATAGACTGTCAAATCAACAAAAATACAAACTAAAAACATTTCAACAAAATGTATTGTTTACACTGAAACACACAGTAGTCCTACATTAGATATAGGGCTGCAGATTAAAATTAATTAAAGAAAATAATTAAAATGGCTAAATTGTGCATCTTAAAACAACGTGCTTAATTTCAGGGTAAAAATAGCAGCTTGAGTTTCCCTTTTTCTTGAGCTTTCACATCTCAACTTAACAGTCTCAAAACATTTTTCTATACATATCTCAAATCCTCTTGCCTCTGTCTGTGTTCAGAGTCGCCTTGGAACGCGCACATTTGATTGGCTACGGAGCGTCAGTTTGTTTGTTCCTTGGTCCATTAATACAGTGGTGTAAAGTTTAGAGTCTAAACTGAACAGGCCTTATTCAATTGATTCAACTTATAAAATGAACTGCTTTTAGTCTCGTGTGAGAAATGTCACAGTCGGACTAGATCTAAACCAGAGTGGTGACCCGGCGGGAGCAGCTCTGGATCAGGCCGGGCTCAGAGGAGTTGGAGCGGGCTTTTAGGATTCCCCATTTTGTTCGTGCTCGTGCTGCGTTCACTGCTGCTCCTGCCGCTCCTGCTGCACCGCTGCCGCTCCTGCTGTGCTGCTGCTGCTCCCGTCGCTCCTCCTGCGCGCCGCTGCTCCTGCCGTGAACGCTGCAGCTCCAGTGTCCCCGCCTGCAGCAGCTTCAATCTTCTTCCCGAACGATGTCGCCATGGCCTCCACTGACGATATTGTGTCTGCTCCTTTTAGGGTTCCTGCTCCACCCCCCGCCTCCTGCCGCGCCCTCCGCTCTTGCCGTGCCCGCTCCTGCACACATCCAGAACAACAGAAGAAACAACAAAATCCGGCTCGGTGTTTGCAGTTTGACAGAGAGCGAGAGACGAGGGGATGAAGAGAGAGAGACAGACGTGATGAAGAAGCACAGACAGATCCCACCCCCCCACTCCCGATCCCTCTGCCATAAATAAAATCTGAAACTGGACTTTGTGATTTTCATTTTTCATTCAGGTAAAAATTAAATAAAATTTGAAGCGTCTGGGCAAGAAAAGAACAGTAACATGAATCTGATATCAGCAATACATTTTTTTTTAAAAGTCCTGGTTTAGACCTGGTTCAGTCCTGGTTTAGACCTGGTTTAGACCTGGTTTAGACCTGGTTCAGTCCTGGTTAGTCCTGGTTAGTCCTGGTTTAGTCCTGGTTTAGACCTGGTTTAGTCCTGGTTCAGTCCTGGTTTAGACCTGGTTAAGTTCTGGTTTAGTTCTGGAACCAGCACATGGAGGATGGAGCCTCTGGACCAATCTGACCAACGCGCTCGGAAGACGGCATCTTGAGGGATTGCGCGCTACAGTGAGTGCTCCTGTGCCTTTAGCGCTGTCAACCGAGCTCAGAGCTTCTGCTCTGGGCTGATGGGCGGTGAGTTTGTACAAAGTTCTATATGCTGCTGTTTTATGAGTTCATGGTGATAACTTGCGGCGTTAAATAAGAATAATTTGACACGTCAAATTGAATTTGACGCGTCAAATAACAATTTGATGCATCAAAGAAGGTGTTAACGAGTTAAATATATGCGTAAATGTGAACAGTTTGGCTTGCCATAGAGAGGAGGACGGCCCGCGGAGTCGAAACTTTTCACAAATAGAAGTACCTCTGTTCTCCCAGGTAATAGAGGTAGGGAGTACATCGGGCTGACCCTGTCTGGGTCTATGAGATGGCATCTGGGTCCGGACTCAGAACGAGGTCCACCAGTTAGCGACCCTGACGCAGTCCCACAGCCCTCGCGGCCCACTGGAGCAAAACTTGGGCTGTGGCCCAATGGTTAAGAATCACTGGTCTAGTGTATTCTGATTCCTGACCTAGTCGCTGGAGAGAAATGAAACTGAGCTGAGGCAGTAGGTGGGGCCAGTGTGGCTACCTCCTCCATCCTCATGTTACGCTGCAGTGTTTATTCCTATCTGCTGTCTGTCTTTTGGTCTGCTCCATAGTCTTTCCAGTAGTCTTTCCATATCATACTGTATTGTATTGGAAGTTTGTAATGTGACAAATCCAGTTTATTATTACATTATTTATTTATTCAAACACCGTCCAATGAGATTTGATTATTTCAGTGACACATGTGAAACTAGAAAAGCACTCAGAGAGCGCAGACCTCCGCCAAGGACTACCCCCATTTTTTATATAAATTGCGATAAAATCAGTCTTCTGGATCAGATCCGGATCAGCCTTTGGAATATGAAAGAGGATCCCATTGTCCATCCCTGAGTCAAATTTCATGGGGTTTGGTCAATAATTAACCGAGATATTGAGAAACAAAATTTTTGGCCCCATTTACCACAATGTTAACTAAAATTTCAAAGTGATCCAGAATCCAGGATTTCTTCCGGATCACCCCCAAAATGAAATCAGTTCTTCCTTTTCACATTTCCAACAAATCCTGAAAATTTCATCAAAATCGGTCCATAACTTTTTGAGTTATGTTGCTAACAGACAAACAAACAAACAAACAAACAAACAAACGCCGGCAAAAACATAACCTCCTTGGCGGAGGTAATAATAAGGAGCTCTGTGCTCACCCATCAGTTTGAGTTCAGTGCTTCTGCCAAAATCCACAACATCCCCTGTGAGATTTTGCCCGTCTTCAACTGTGACTATTCAGAATCCCAGACAATAGTAATGTCATTTGTCCAAAGTTTTACGGAAACTGTAATAAAATAAATGTAAATAAATACACTACATTGTCTAGTTGCGGTTTAGCCTTTCAACATGTGAGAATTTAATAAAAGAGAACTTTGCAGAACTGTAGACATATTATGTTTCTGTGGCTGTCAGTAATCAACAAAAATGTAATTCCATTGAAATCGTCGCAGTTAAAATCTGGGTCCAATTAAAATTCTTAGTTCATCATGGACCACAAGCAGAGAGCGGGCCAATGTCTGAACAAGTGTCATGAAATACAACTGTTTAGCATAAATGTTGTTTCTGTGAAGAAGAAAAACAGTGAAATCAAAAAACCACAAATGTGTTTTTATGTAATGTTTTTATGGGGCCAAAGTCTAGCACAATTAAAGTCAATTGGCTTTAACTTACACTGTTTATCATGTAATCTATCCATGAGCAGACTGTTGCCATAGCGATGAACAGTTTCAAACAAAATACTCCATCTGTATCTGAATGGTAAAATGTCCTCAAGATGTCACCTACATTCTCGTGGCTCACATGGCTCACACACTGAGCAGTTTTTGAAATGTTTTTTTTTAGCTCAGTTTTTTATGTCATATCAGGAAATAAGAGCCTGTTCGCTTGTGTGAAATGAACTGTTGTTTTTTCTGTATCGATGGAGAGTAGCTAAGGAGATAACGATGGAAATTTGAGATTTTTACACCATATCTGGCAGGAAATGTGGCAGAAGACCTTCCAGAGAAAATTTGAGGGAATGAATTTGAGGGAATGAATTTGAAGGAATGAACACAAGGGACTGATGGACTGTGTGAAATGTGGCAACAAATGTGGCAGAAGACCTTCCAGAGGAAATACTTAGAGGGACTGAACCATTTCATCACCAGTCGAAACATCAGAGTGGAATAAGAACGAGGCCTTTCATTATTTGTCTCTAAAATAAAAATGAAGAAAAGAAAAAAAAAAAGATTTTTTTCAGTTTTGTATTTAAATTAATAATAATAATAATAATAAAAAAAAAAGGATAACAGCCGTTTCCTGTTTCCGTGACTTAAACTGCGATGCTGGACTTTTGCACCGCATACGGACTGAATCAGGACTGAACCAAGTCTAACCCAGGTCTAAACCAGGACTGAACCAAGTCTAAACCAGGTCTAAACCAGGACTGAAGCAGAACTGAACCAAGTCTAACCCAGGTCTAAACCAGGACTGAAACAGAACTGAACCAAGTCTAAATCAGGTCTAAACCAGGACTGAAACAGAACTGAACCAAGTCTAAACCAGGACTGAAACAGAACTGAACCAAGTCTAACCCAGGTCTAAACCAGGACTGAAGCAGAACTGAACCAAGACTAACCCAGGTCTAAACCAGGACTGAAGCAAAACTGAACCAAGACTAACCCAGGTCTAAACCAGGACTGAAACAGAACTGAACCAAGACTAACCCAGGTCTAAACCAGGACTGAAGCAGAACTGAACCAAGTCTAACCCAGGTCTAAACCAGGCCCTGTGAGGCGTGGAGCTCTGTGCTGGTCCTTTCGCCTGAGGTCACCTGACGGTCTACGAGGGTGCACCTCTGGGCCCGCCCCAATACTCAGTCCTGGTTCAGTTCTGGTTTAGTCCTGGTTCAGTCCTTGTTCTGTCTGTAAGTGTCGCAAAATTCCAGCATCGCAGTTTAAGTCGCAGTTTAAGGAAACGGCCGTAATCTGTTTTTTTTTCCATTATTCATGTAAACAAATCGAAAACTGAAAAAAACGAATCGTTATCAATTTAGAGACAAATAATGAAGAAAATATTTGTTTTTTCATTTTCTTATTTTTGGTTTTATTTTGAAATGCTATACAGTGGATCATTCTTGGCAAAGCAATACTAGAGATACTACAGATGTTTTGTATAAGCAGCTCTTGAGCTCGAAATAAGACATCTAACTATTTATAACTATGGTGTTTTATTCTTTGATTATCAGGAAGTGCACGTTGCTAGTATGCTAGTGAGTTCTACGGTCATGGCAAAACTCCACTCTGCTCTCTGAAAGTTGTGAAAAGCGCTTATAAACTCATCTTGGTGAATAATTAGAATGTTCTGAATGTATAAGGCAAGTGAGGAATAACTTTTTAATACGGAAGCCGAGAGGGGTCACAACAAACGCAAACGCCGCAACAAATACAAATGCGACAACACAACAAAAAGCCACAACAAACCAAAGAAAGCCACAATAGAAACGACCGCGTGACTCTATTTTAATGCAAACGCCGCAACAAATACAAACGCCGCAACACAAACGCAAATGCCACAACACATTAAAAAGCCACAACACATCAAAAAGCCACAATGGAAGTGACCGCGGGACTCTATTTTCCGACGGACCGATCAAGCGGCAAGTGAAGAAGAAGAACTACAATGTGAAAATTAAAGGAACGGAGAAGTTAGAAACATAAGTAAAAGTAATTTATTGTTTTATAATTATTCGTTTCATGTTGTAGTTCTTCTTCTTCCCGCTTGATTGGTCCGCCGGAAAATAGAGTCCCGCGGTCACTTCCGTTGTGGCTTTTTGATGTGTTGTGGCTTTTTGATGTGTTGTGGCTTTTTAATGTGTTGTGGCATTTGCGTTTGTGTTGTGGCGTTTGTATTTGTTGCGGCGTTTGCATTAAAATAGAGTCCCGCGGTCATTTCCATTGTGGCTTTTTTTTGGTTTGTTGTGGCTTTTTGTTGTGTTGCCGCATTTGTATTTGTTGCGGCGTTTGCGTTTGTTGTGCCCCCTCTTGGCTTCCTTATTTTAACCATGTTTTTAAGACAGTGCAGATTAGATAAAGGGCCTTTAAACAGCTCCTTTTCAGTTTGTTTTGTACTTGCCAGTTCCAGTAAAAGTAGGTCAGTGATGTCAGAAGTCATGCGTTGAATCGAGACCTCCTGCGGTGTCACTGAGAGACATGATTGAATAAACCTTTGGGGAAATGAGAGTTCTTAGTATTTTTTTTTTTCATAAATTGCTCCAGACTCGACGTGTTTTGCATTCACTCTGTTTTCAGTTTGAAATAATTTAAATGAACAACAAGATGTCTTCCAGATGTGAACATGTCAGTGTTAGTATGTGAGATAGCCTTGTTTGTGTGTGGACCATTTCAATAAGTCCCATCTAAGAGACACTTCCTCACTGCACTGTGTCTGTCCATACGCAGTTACCAACGTTCCTGCTGTGAAAATAAGATCTTATCACGTGACCCATCCAAATATACCTCATTTTGTATATTTTTGAAGACTGACTCAATGTTTAAAGGTCCCATATTAGGCAGAATTGAGTTTTGTGAGCTTTAAGCCATGTTATAATGTTGTTATTGTTGAGGAGAACAACCTTTTCCTCGACAGTTAGTTACTTTCTGCTTAGATAAAAATTACACTTGAAACAGAAATAAAGTCCAGGTAATTTACTTATTCCAAAGTCATACTTGTACAAGGAGTCTGTGCTGACATTCCCACGCAGAGACTGAATATTTACGCCTATACAATGACTTTTATACGCAAACTATAGTGGGAGGCGACCATGGTTCAGACTGCAGCCCCTATGTGACCTGTATCTGATCTTTTAATGACAGTCTGAACGACACAGATCAAATTTTTTCAAATGCGACCCAGGCCACTTTGATATGTGCTCCAAAAACTGATACATATCTGATCTTTTGACATGCGACTTCAGTCTGAACGACCAAAGCGCATTCATCCAACCTACACATTGTCAACAAGCCACAAACGTCACTATTCTGATCTGAAGTCGGAGAAAATTGTTAATGAACTCCGTGTCACTGAAGCGAAGCACATCACCACTCACCACTCTTGGCTACGTCTCCACATCCACATGTTCCTTTCAACGGACGTCGCTGCCGCTGTTCCACAAAACACCACGGCCAAAAACCTCGTCCTTCTCCTTCTCAATCTCCTCCTTAAAACAAGTAAGTTGTTCATGTTCTGGCTCCGGTACGAGAGGAACTTTAAAATCACCAGGTGCTCAATGCTCGCATCCATGTTTGGACAACTTCCGTAAACACAGAGCACGCTCGTGCGTTGACGTCGTCGTGTCTCCAGTGCGCATGTGGGACACTTTTGGGCCGTTTAATGTTCACACTGGGGGTCACATACAAGTCGCATTTAATTGAAAATGTGAACGACCTCGCAAAAACATTGGATTTCACAAAAAAATCCAAATTGAGCATTAAGCCCTGCAGTCTGAACATAGCCTTTGTGCCTCTTTGCTGGTGCACAGGCTGGTTACACAATCTTATCCATTTGTGACAAGGATCCCCCCGATTCATCTCACTCCCCTTACGGAAGCGTCTTGCTGGTGGGATCAGGGTGAAAGTCGTGAGTCCGTATATCTCGATCAATAAGTCCTTGTCCTATTTAGTTAATTGATTAGACATATAGATAGAAATAGAATATATTGTACATGAACTGAAACTATCTCTGCATCCCTCAGCTGTAATCTAGTCCCTGTTTTCTAGCTCATTGTATAGTGAATTATAATAGTACAATAATAAAATATAGCAGTACATCAGTAACTGTATAACAGTACATCAGTTATATCATAGTCAATCAATCAATCAATCAATCAAACTTTATTTCTATAGCACAACCAAAGCCGACCAAAGTGCTGTACAACATTAAAACAATATAAAAAACTATAAACATCATACAAATAGGTCAACAAAGCACATTACACCATTAAAATAAAGAAAGAGTCACAGGGCCACTAAGTGTTAAAAGCCATTCTAAATAAGTAGGTTTTAAGTTTGGCTTTGAACAAAGGCAGGTCGGGGATGGACCGTAACTCAAAGGGCAAAGAGTTCCAGAGTTTTGAACTGGCCACTGCAAAAGAACCATCACCCAACTGTTTGCACCGGGACCGGGGGACCTCCAGCAGATGTTGCCCAGCAGATCATAGAGCTCTGCTGGGTTGGTGAGGGGTCAAAATCTCACCCAAGTAGGAAGGTGCAAGACCATTGACTGCATTAAAAACAAACATCCAAATTTTAAAATGAATTCTGAACTGGACAGGGAGCCAGTGCAAGGAGTACAGGACAGGGGTGATGTTATGTTGATCATAGCAGTAGTTCTACACCACCTAAGCCTAGTTATTTATCTAGTATAAATTATCTCCTCAAAAGCATACTTAGAGTCGTGTTTTGTTGCATTTACACACTTTGACTAATCGTCTGTCAACATCTCCAAAGATCAAAATACTCTGTTCCACCTTTTCAAATTAAGAGCTACCTTTTTACCTTTAGTTCAGTGGAGATTGGCAGTTCCAGGGCTGAAATGATCCAAGTGATTTTAGTAAAGGTTTATAGAATTTAAAAATAGCACTTCCTGCTCCTCTGTGGCACCTGGTTTTGCCAGTGGTCTCCCATCCAAATACTAACCAGGCCCAGACCTGCTCAGTTTCTGAGATCATGAGAGTCTTTGACAAGTTTGTTATGACATGGAGTTGGCTGATCATCTCAGTGATTCAGATTCTGCCTCCACTCACCATCATGTGTTGTCTTAACTGTGTTTTTGTGAAAATACATTACTGAAGTCTGAATTAAACAAACAAAATGAGATTAAAAGATGTACTGAATTCACTGGAACAAAAACAATATCTAGGTTAAAATGATTTAAATTAAGAACATTTCACTTTATTTGAGTAGATTCAACTTGACATTCTACCAATGGAATAAGTGTGGTTTTCTTGATTCAAGCAACATTCAATTTTGTTTCTTATTTTAAGTGCAAAAAGTTGTTGTTTTTCTTAAGTGTAGCAAGATGGATTTTCATATTTTAAATACAAAAAGTCTTGTTCCATTGGCAGATCATTTTACTTGTCAACTGAAATTTACTCAAATCATGATAAAACGTTCTTAATTCAAGTCAGCTTAACTTGGGTAAATTCTGTATTTTGCAGTGTTAAAGAATTTGTAGGAACACTGTAAAGACATTAGTAGTTTAATTTCATGTAATTTCATACAACCTATACTTCTGTAAGTACAGTTGCCTTGGGGTACACAAACTGACAATCTCTGTCCAACCATCACTCACTCACTCACGCACCATTCATGTTTTTCCATTTTTGTCGTGATAGAACAAGAAAGTGAAATTACACACGACAGCCACAGCCCACTGGAGATATGTACTTTCACTTTTAATGACACACTTCATCTATGATCATTGGTATTTGTCATTGGTATTTGTATCACATAAAAGCCCCTCACTCTTTTTCACAAGGTTTATTTATATGAAGTGTTGTGGTAGACAGGCTGGTGCCACCTAGTGCCTCCACTCAATTTCATTTGTCTCCAGTGAGTAGGTCAGGAGTTGGAATACACGAGATGTTTGCAATAACCCTGGAAGCCAATCAATGAAGAACTGAACCAACCCGAGTTGCGATAGCAGACTACATACTCTATCCTCCTTTTGGCTTCTTTTGCATCGCATTTTTTATTGCATCTTTAATTCGCAAGTTCATCTCGCAGAACCGACAACGATCATTGACAGACATGTTCACTCTCTGCTTTGTTTGCTGTTGTGCCGGCAATTACTTGGACATCACTGAGCGTTCCGCCGCATTACATAAGTCACGACCAAATAGCAGTGATTGGTTAAATAAAGAAGTACCTGCCTACCGTCGAGCAAATGAATCCTAATGCTGCCAGATGGATCAGGCTAGTGTTGTGGTAGTTTTCAACTTAACAGCTACCTTTATATCAGTAGAATCTGCCAATTCCAGGGCTGAAATAATCTAAATAATTCTAGTGAAGGTGTGTGGAGTTTAAATACACAATGGAGCACGTCCTTATAACATAGAACAGAAAATAGAGTAATATGGGCTCTTTAACGAAGACATTGTTGGTTTGTGTTGCAGAGACGGATATCTATGTATGAAGCAACTGAAGAGTAGTGACTTTTTTATTTTTTCATTTTTTTTAATTAATTCATTCATACTATATTGTGGTAGTCTATACTTCATAGCTGCGGTTGCCCTGGGGTAGATTTGTAATAACCTTTCTTCAAAAATCAAGAAAAAGTCAAATTTTTAATAAAATGTTGCATGGGGTTCTTGTGGTTTGACTGTGGCTTGGTTATTTGATCTTCCAGTATAATTCAGCCTACCTAAAATCTGTTATAGTAATACAATTTACATTTGGACCGCAGTATATCGAAGCAGTGGAAAAGATTTTAGCAGAGCATGTGTACACTATAAATATACACATAAAACACGGGAGGTCTTTATGTACATTTTCTTTTAAATGTATACTTGTTCATGTACCGTATTTTTTAGACTATAAGTTGCACTTTTTTCATGGTTTGGGTGTTTCCTGCGACTTATACTCCAGTGCGAAATATATATTAAAATGTTCACACTGACAGCCACGAGAGGCTCTAGTCTTGTGTGTCAGTACCTGCTGCTCCTATTACTCCTGTACCACTGTCTCCTGCAGAAAGAGCCTCTGTCCTGTCTGTATCATGTCAGTCGATAGCACCATTACTTCTGTAACACTGAAAATTGAAACAAACTTATAAAGATGACTGAGAAGACTGAACACAAAAGAAAATCATATTTTGCAGATTACAAGCTGCAAGTAGAGAAATATGCAGCTGAAAACTGTAATCGAGCTGCAGAAAGAAAGTTTGGAGTGAGGTAGAAACTTGTGACACCGAGAGGGTGCAGCATGCAAGTTTCCTGGAAGTCACTGAATGGATCAATAAAGCCTGGACTTCTGCAACAACCGAAGCCCAGAATAATTCAAACTGGAACTGATGCTGAGCTACACAGAAGAGGAAGCGGTGCTCCGTTTACCTCCGGAGGTCGCTGAGTTGTTGAGAAGTGACACTGAGGATGAAGAATTGAATGGATTTAGTGATTTGGAGTGAGATGGAGAGTTTGGTAAACTTGTTCTGTTCTGTTGTTTATGTTATAGTTTATCTGAAGAACTGTTTATATGTGACGTTAACAGTCTGTTGTTTTCTTTTCTATTGTTGTTATTAAAACTTGACTTTCAACATGAAATGTCAGCTCCTGGTCTCTGATTTTAAAATAAATTTGCAACTCTTTTTCATTACGCATTTTTTAGGTGGTGCAACTTATACTCCGGAGCGACTTATAATTATATATTCTACTTTTTCTTTGTCATTTATTAATCTCCAGGGTTCTCATACTGTTGAAGTGAGTTGCTGCCAATCTCTGACAAACCATCACTCACTCACACATCATTCATGTTTTTCCACTTTTGCCCTGATAGAACAAGAAAATGAAACAGCCACAGCCCATCGTAGATATGTACTTTCACTTTTAACAATGTACTTTAACTTTAACTGTGATCACATTGGTATTTAATATCCCGTAAAAGTCCCACCTCTTTACACAAGGTTTCGTTTATATGCAACCTAAAAATAATCAGTAAGTGCTTGTGCTGGAAAGCTTAATTTAATACTGTTACTGTTGGCCCATGCCGCTCTTGTTGTATATTGCATGAGTATGGCCTATTATTCTCTCTTTGTTGAAAGTATTACAAACACTGATCAAACACTGCAGAGGAATTTTGCACTGATGGTTATGATTGCAAGATATTTCTGGATATTTTTCCTTTTGCTGTCGTGATGTGTTTGTCTGTTCTGGTCTGACACAGTGATAAAAATATTCTATCCCTTTCTGTTATTAATAAAAATGCAGAGAGACGTGTTTGTTTGCTCTAGTTTAAGATCCTGTATTACGCAAAATTGACTCGTGTCCAGGTCTGAGGAAACAACATTAGAACATAGATCAGAAAATAGTGTAAAATTGGCCCTTCATTAGAATCATTTGGATAATTTCAGACCTGGAATTGCCACTCTAAGGTAACTATTAACTACCACTTCATGACATCACAAGCTGGAACAGAGCATTTTGAGCTTTGGAGATGCAGACAAACTAATAATACAGAATTACTCAAGCATGTGTGAATGAAACAAAACACAACACCAGGTTTGTTTTTGATGAGAAAACAACATTGTAATGTGGCTTAAAGCTCACAAGAGTCAATTTTGCGTAATATAAGACCTTTAAACAGTAACAAGTCAATTTTATTAGTCATTAGACCTTTTCCACTTTCCTTGTTATGCAGTGAAGTGAACTCTGCCTGCATTTCCAGACTGTGTTAATGTTATTTGCCCTCCATGGAACAAATAAACACACCTAAGCTTCGGTTGGCTTTACTTTCACTTTAGCATAACATATGAAAACAATGAAACAACATCAGCTGTAGTGGGGAGTAGAGGTCTGTGCGGGACAGAATTTTCAGTCCCGCTTCCGCCTACATCTCCGATACTTTGTCCCGCGCCCATGTGCAAATCCCGCAGGATGGGAACCTTTGCTTTCTTAAGCTCTATCAAACACGGAAAAGCGAAAGGAATTGGGCTGCGTACGAGAGGAGGCGCGATGGGCGATCCGACGGCATGATTAAATCCTGGCTAAATCCTGTTTTAGTCCTAGTTTTAGACCTGTTTTTAGACCTGGTTTGGTCCTGGTTTAGTTCTGGTTTAGTGGCGCAGCCCGCGCGGCGTATGGGACGGGGAAGGAATGTCCGCGCGGTGTAAGGGACGCTCAGTTTCATTTCTCTCCAGTGACTAGGTCAGGAATTGGAATACACTAGATGGTTCGCAAAAACCCCGGAAGTGCGAGTTCGGGCACCAGCCAATCAGTGAAGAGCCAAACATTCTGTGTTGGCAACGATTCCCAGGATCAAGGATTTAAAGCCTGAACAAAGAGAATGTTCGGTGAATTTTATCAAGGGGAAAGATGTTATTGCCCTTCTTCCTATGGAATTTGGGAAAAGCTTAATATACCAATTAGCCCAGTTAGCGGCGCATTATAACCATCACGACCAAATAGCAACGACTGGTTAAATGGTAAAAAGTACCCACATACCTTTGAGTGAACGAATTCTAACACTGCAAGGTCAAAAACCTGCTGATGAATCAGGCTAACAAGAATCAGCAGTAAAAAACAAAACTTTAACTTCCAGGATTATTTTTAAAGACAATATAGTAAAGTGTATTTACCTTGTTGACATTTTTCAGGCTGCCATCTTCAGAACTGTTATCAGATTCTTTAGGTCTACCAAACTGTTCGGAAAAAATGGGCGGATATGCAGTCAGTAAAAGTTTATTCAATGAAGCACAAGGTTTAAAATGAGAATAAAAATTGTGTAAAATGAATTTTAAAAATCCTAAAAAAACGATGTAATAAAAAATAATATTAAAAGAAAGACCCAATTCAGCTAAAATCAGAATGAAAAATGAGTCGGGTGCTGCAGTCACTGTTTGAGTATCCATGTGGATCTGGCGCACTAGTCCCTCTGGTCCGGCCACCGCCACGCCACGTAGTTCTCTGTAAAACGGTATTAAAACAAAGTCTTTCAGACTATGGCAAGGACCACATTCGACTAGCCACACTGCACATCAGGAGTGAGCGAGTGACGTCCCTTTACTTAGCTCTTTTATGCATGTAATTATGGCCGCCACGTCTCCCCGCGTCTGGGCCTCCGCCTCCGCTCCGCCACGGGTCCTCCGGCTCCGGAACCGCTGCTTCTTAACGCTACGGACTACCGTCCGGCCTCCCGCATGCCCACAAGGTCCCCCAGATACATCCCTTTACTTAGCTATTTTATCTGTCCTTGTTGGCGCGTTCCTCTTTCTGGTCCAGCCAGTCCAGCTTTGCCTGTTCCCACGGCACCACCTGTCCGCGTTCGCGTTCATGTTCCCGCTCCTGCACCTGTCTTGCCCCGTCCCTTCCGGTTCCGGTGTCACTCTTGCACACCCCAGGTCTGCTCCCCACCCATGCCCTCTGTCTTTTCAAGTCCCTGCTGCTACGACCACAGCCAATGATATTGGGTGGGAGGGAATGTTCAATTACTTCAGTCCACCCAGTCCTTTACTCCAGTAAAAAAAAAACACAACACTAAAATCACCGCAAATAAAATCACTGCAAATAAAATATATACAGAGTAAAAACAAACAAGGGCTCTTCTCACGTTTGACACTGTCACCAGTGTTGGTGGCAACGCCATATACCAAATCCAATGCAAATCATGCAATAAATCATACATACGGGATATAAGTCAGGCATTACACATTTGAAAAAAGGAACACCAAAAGGAATGAGAAAAGGAAACATCAGGGAGACTCACTCACAAGAAAAAGCAGAGCAGGAAAACCTAAAATCCACCATATCAGAGCAGTGTAAAAGAAATAAGCACATTATGGATTGGGACGGGGCTCGGGTCATTGGATTGGAAAACAGCGAGTTCAAATGCAGGATCAGAGAGGCCATCGAAATCAGGAAACGAGGCACAGACAGCATTAACCGTGATGATGGAGCGTTCCTCCTTTCACACACCCGGGACACCCTCCTCCTCCAGAGAACACCGGGACGGGAGGCGTGGTCAGTCTGAGCGACCTGCCAGGTCCATCAGGCTGACCACGCCTACAGGAAGTAACAACAGCTGATATACGACACGTCACCACCAACACCAGGGACAGTTCTGAAGATGGCTTGCAGGTAGCAGCCGAAACATGTCAACAAGGTAAATACACTTTACTGCATTGTCTTTAAAAACAACCTAAGAAGTTAAAATACATAAGAAGACAAAATGAACTTTGGCAAAGCAAAAAACATATTTCACATCATAAGAGTTATATTAAAAATTATTATTATTGTACTGCAACGTTTTATTTAGATTCTGTATAATTTCGATGGGTTAAAGACAATCCCATGTTGAGTTTGAACCATTTAAAGTGCCCAGATTCTGCTATATTGTGATCTGTGTTAGAATGTTTGCTCATCACAAACAGACCTGGAGTTTTGTTTTGTTTCATTCACAAATGTTTAACACACAAACCCTGAGTTCTTCTCTCAAATAGAAAACACTCTGTTCCACCTCGTGATGTCATGTGTAATCTGAATTCTGACTGCTTCTAAAAGTAATCTAATTATTATTTTGATTATTTATTTCAAAAGTGATTTAATTACTGATTACTTGGAATAAAAAGGAAACATACAGCTCAAAAAATAGTTTGTAAAAAATATGACTTCTTCATTCTAAAGAGACTTTCTGTTGTAGAGCCTCATTTGAAGCAGAGATGACGTCAGAGTTCTTCATCAGCCAGTATTTGTGTTGTTGTGGTTCACAGCTGATCTGTGTCTGACACAGAACATCACATCCTCTGCTCCTGTTCATCTGTTTGTGTATCTGTTTTATGTTTGTGTATCTGTTACTAGGTCAAATAACTCACATCTAATTACTCAGTTTTCATTTATAATTAGTTACATTACTGCGTTATTTAAAAAAAAAGTCATCTGATTACAGTAATGCCATACTTGTAACTAGTTCCTCCCTAATTTTGACAATACCACTGTGTGTTTAAACTCCATCTTCACTAGAATCATTTGTACAATTTCAGCCCTTTCATTCAATCTCTGCTGAACTGAAGATGAAAGGAGCTTTTAAGTTGAAAACTATCGCTTCACGACATCACAAGGTGGAGCAGAGCATTTTGAGCTTTGGAGATGTTGACAGAGTAATAATAAAGAGTTACTCAAACATGTGTGAATGAAACAAAACACAACTCCAGGTCTGTTTTTGAGGAGGCACAGTAACAACATTATAACATGTCTCAAATCAATTTTGCCTAACTTAGGACCTTCAAATCAAATCTTAGCCTTGGTCATTTCTATCTGTGATTAGTTTGTTGCTAAAAGTCCTCACACTGGCTTTTGTCGTATAAATATTAAAGGAGCAGGTTTTCTGAACGGCTCTTTGACATGAATTGATCCAAAAGTCCCAGCTGAAAGTCCCACCCCGAACATGCAGCAGGTATCTCAGTTCCAAGCAACTTCTCCAGATGTCTTATTGGGGTCTGAGAAATTCAAACAGAACACTTAAATCATAGTTCTCTGGTTTACATGCGTTTTGAAAAATCGGTTTCAATGGGACTAGGACAGTTCTTCATTTGTCCCGGCGTGCGTGTAAACACAGCGACTGTGGGTTGAGCTGTGAGCCCATACTCCAAACACTTTTGCCAGTAAACGCACCATTTCAGACAGATGACCCTTTTCAATCAAACACATTCCTTTTCAATCTAAATAAATAGCGTTTTTGGTGCTATGATTTCTTTTCAATCAGAATAAATAAGACTTTAAGCTACCAACCACTGTGTACTAGTTTGTAACAGTGAGTTACATAAGTTCCCAGCAACTAGGCCTATGACTGTCATTATCATCTGCTGCTCTCCCCCCTCCCTCACTCTGATCTCTAAAGCCTTTTATTAAACAGCTGTCTACAATTGAGAACGTTGGCATGTTTTTCATATTAAAATATGAGTGTGTGTCAGCCAGAGATGAAGCTGAACTGTAGCCACACGAAGGACACAAACTCA
This sequence comes from Boleophthalmus pectinirostris, assembly GCF_026225935.1. Classification (NCBI taxonomy): domain Eukaryota; kingdom Metazoa; phylum Chordata; class Actinopteri; order Gobiiformes; family Gobiidae; genus Boleophthalmus; species Boleophthalmus pectinirostris. The sequence continues at coordinate 8,165,526 of NW_026571152.1, read as the reverse complement.
ACTGTCATTAATAAAACTGTCATTATATGTGGTTTGATGAAGATGTTTTAGACGCAGGTGGGTGGACAGTACAAGATCAGCATGGGGGAGCCTGATCTGATCAGATCTCAGAGGCTCAGCAGGGCTGGGCCTGTGCAGTACTTGGATGGGAGACCGTTGGGAAGACAGGTGCCATAGGGGCAACAGTGGAGTAAAACTCAAGTCATTGTGTCCTTAGGCAAGACACTTCACCCACATTGCTTAGTATGAATGTGGTGTGTGTGAGTGTTGGTGGTCAGAGGGGCTGATGGTGCAGATTGACAACTTTGCTTCTGTCAGTCTGCCCCGGGGCAATTGTGGCTATAGCAGTATCTGTCCACCACAAGAGTGGAGAGACTGAATAATGCTCTGTAAAGTGCTGTGGGTTTCTTGAAAAGATCTTATATAAATCCAGTGGTTGATTAAATAACCATAAAATACTAGATCCTTTTATACTTTCTAACATCATAAACATCAAAAAATATAGTGATCCATTATTCATTCAATGCACACGTGATAGTTATAAGATGATTTTACTAATGTATCAGTTTTCTAGAAGCTGTGAGCCTCATGTGTTAACATTCATTTAAGGTAAAGTGCAGCAAACCTTATGTAGTGAAAGACATTCTTTTTGGTCAGGACTAGCTTAGCTGGAGGATGGTACCTATGGTGCATTTTTTGAGTTGATCCAGAGTGCCCAGAGGAAACCCACCCAGACAGAGGGAGAACATGCAAACTCCACACAGAAAGGTCCGAGTGACCTGGGAGACAACCTGACCCTGGAAAAGGCAGTGAAGCGTGAGTTCTAGCCATTCAGCCACTATGACAAAAGCTACAGCTCAAACTTATATCCTACACTGGAAAAATAAATAAATTAATAAATTAATTAAAGCAAAAGAGTAAGTCAACAATGATAGACAAAGTTGAGAAGAAAAACTGAACCTGAAGCTGCTAGATCCTGTTTTATATGTCTGTATATATGTGTGTTTAAATGGTGACCCAGTGTAAATCAGACTACAGCTTTATTAACTCAGCCTTAAAATATTCACATCTATGTAACTAAATCTCTGTCAAGACTTTCCAATGTTGACATTAAACCCAGAGAAAATCCAATACTATTGTAGTGTATGGGAGCTCTGGGGCCGATTGTCAGTGTTCTTTACATATGAGCTGACTAGACACAGTATGTAATCTGTTTTTATAGCATTCCTCATCTCATTAATAGTCCTTCCCACCATGAGACGTGTTTTTACGCCTGTCCACCGAAGCCTGAGCTCAGGAGCAGTTTGGGTCTGAGTGGATTTCCAGAAGGACTGTCCCAAAAATAACTCCTGCATACCACATCTGTGAGCTCCCAACGGAGCACGCCCTTCTCCAAATACCCCTGTCTCTACCCCCCCACCCACCCACCCTCCAGGACCTCCTCTGTCAAACATCTGATACAGGCTAGGCATTTTCATTTAAAGGCCAACCATTAGGCTAAATTGAATCTTGAAAGCCTTGAAAGTGGAAGACGCAGTATAAAAATGTGACCATTTACCATTAATAAACATGAGATGAACTTAATTCACCAGCACATGGATTATTAACCAACCAGAACGAGACCAGATGGGAAGAATGGCCAATCACAGGCGAGAATGGACTGATCTAGTCTGAATGTTTACCTAGTTATCTGTACATGTAGTTTACCATGTAGATAAAAAACACTTTACATTTTAAAATACAACTGAGTAGTTACACATGAGCAAAATAACGCTTTCAGTGTACTTTTTTATCCTACTGTTGGTTTGCAGGCTCAGGATTTAGTCATTCTGCCTTGTTGACAGAAAGTTGTCTGCACATCCCCAAAGGAACATGAGGAGTGTAACAGCTTAAGTGAGGATGGAAGATGATTCATCTGGTGCAGTCAGTTTAGTTGGTTCAGTTTCGAGGTCTACTAGAGCAGCAGAAATAAAAAACAAAGAAAAGTGATGACTTGGATTTGCCTTTGGACCATGGAGGAAAAAAGAACAAACATTAACATTAGCTTACACCAATGGACACCAACGAAATGTATTACTCCTGTAATACAAAGGCAGAACTCTGTAACATCATGTCTGGTCAAAAATGAGTTGATGTTGTTCTGTTAGGCCCGAGCCCCAACAGGACATAGGGCCTATTGCATTCTCTATGACAAACGCATGGGCAACAGTGAGCACACGGGCGAATGCGTGAGGACGTCGAGCAGCTTCGAGGTCCACTAAATCTGCAGGTGGAGTTGGATTGAGCTCACTGTGGTTGTGTTGGACATCTTCATTTAGAATGGTTATAGATGAAGCAGGATTCTCTGTTCCTTCCACGACATGTGGGACCTGCAGCTCAGGGCTGTTAGGAGAACTTACCACAGGGACAGAGGTGGAGTCCTGTAGAGCTATGGCCATGGTGTTATGTTCCAACAAACTAGTGTTTGAGCTCCTCACTAACAGTTATTGTTCTGTCAGGGTCTAGCTGCAGTCATTTGGTCTCTGTACTCCAGATCTGTTACACGCAATAGTAGCACAATGTTGTCAACCATAAACCATACAATTGAACTTCAGTTGATGTGATTGGCTGCTTAAAAAAACATATTTGTGCATGGAACTGTGTCAGGAAGGTCTCAAAAATACGCAAATAAATGCAGGGGTCGTCACAAACCATATGGAAAAGGTATAGACAAATCATACACAATTTTAACATGTTTTATCTGAATCCTAAAAGATTTGTATATGACAGTGAAAACAGTTACAAGATCTTTGGTAAATATGTGCAGCATGAAACATATACAACTTTATAACCTGCAAGGGCTGAATATGACACTAATCCCACAAACAATGTCCTCACAAGTGTTGGACAAAGGTCATTTTTACCACAGAATCATAGAAAAACAAGTCAAATGATGATTGTTTCCTTAAACTTGATTGCTGTGTTGTGTGCGTATGAGAGTGAGAAAGAAAATTATCACAGTGTGTGTCTGTGTGTGCGTGTGTGTGTTGGGCAGCATGGGGGTAAACACAGTAATGCAAATATTACAAATATTACAACCTTAAAAAACATAAGACACACACTCTTCCACTGATATCACAGTGAACATACATCAGGCTGTAAAAAGATGTTTACTCTGCAAAATCCTGTAGCCCCTTTCCTTGTTGCCTCTTCGAGGAGCCATTTACTTGTGGGATACCAGGATACTTGTAACTGTCCTCAACATCTACTATTGTTCTTACCACTAGCAATAGTTGGGTAGTTTAACAGGTGAATCATTGGGCTTTCACATGGGCAACCTGGGTTCAAATCCCCCTCTGATTCAGATTTAGTTTAGTTTTTTTTAACTGCAACATATAATTAAAGAATACAAACATTACATGGAACATACAAAGAAAATGTAGTTGATCATGCACATTACCTGTAAATGTCATGCAAAATGTTCACTTTATCTTTACTAGTTTTTCATAATATAGTTGTGTGAGAAAAATGCAAAAGGGGTAAAACATACACACATGACACATATTAACCTTATATAAAGATTTACTACAAAGACAATGGTAAATTCTTATATTTTTTTCCCAGTTTTTTTTCCATATGGGAAACCTGTACAGTGGTTTGTAAATGCAGGTTCATCAGTTTGCAAATAAATGTAACTGCACTGACATTTGTGAATCACTTTTGTGAATGTTGTTACACTTTTTGTATTTATTTTGTTATGAATTATATTTGTGAATGTCGCTATAATTGTTTCTGGACCAAGAAATGTATTTGTGAATGTCCTGATATTTATTTGAGAATACAGACATTAACCTATCTCCTTAAAGGTGTATATAGTTTAAAAACACAGTGGAGCACTTCCTGTATTACCACATGACATCACAAGGTGGAACAGAGTGTTTTCGGTTAGAGAGACGAACGCAGGGTTTGTGTGAATGAAACAAAACACAACTCCAGGTCTGTTTGTGACGAGGAAACAACATTAGAACAAAAAAGATCACATGAGCCCTTTCAAAATAAAATGAATTTGCTGAAAATGCAGATTTGTGTGCTATATTTCTTAATCAATGGGACATACTGGCTCCTTTCCCAGTTAGAAGTTAGAGTAGGTTGTGTGTTTCTTTATGTTTTATCATGTTCACACTGGGACTTCATTTACCATCAAAAGAATCCCGTTGAAAAGCAAAGAGTATAACTAATGACTTCCCAAACTGATCGTGGCATTTCTCTGTAGTTGAATGTGTTCCTCATTCTGAACATGTGTTTGTGCTTTTTGATGGAGTGACATAAAGCCATCTCCACCCATCAGCTAAACAGGCCCAGAGGAGGAGGCACGCGAGCCCAGACTCAGAGCCCCGCGCTGGGGTCCAACCTGCGTTCCAAACTGAGCACTGGCACGCTTCTGGCTCCATAAACTCTGGCTCCAACTGACATTGTATTGAGTAACATTCCCAACATTGCCAATCTTAAAATGTTTGAATTAACCCGTTCTACATGATCTTGTCCGTAAATAAATCCCTCTTTACCCGGGACAGTCCCAGTTTGGAGCCCTGTGTTCCCTGTCCTTGCAGATTTATCCAAAACCACTGATTTATCCCAGTTTTATACAAGAAATGACCTAGGTGTCCCATTTTTGACCAATTTGATCCCTGCCAAAAGTAAAGAGAAGCATAAATTGTCATTTGTTTTGGTAAAATACAGAAACGCTGCTTAAAAATGACCAAAACACAAAGAAAATATGACTATACTGACACATGTTAGTCGTGACTGGGAAACAGTTTTCCTTAATTTTGCACTCGTTTCACAATTTTATTATTACCAACCAACCCACAACCGAGAGTGTCCCAGTTTTTGATTTTGAAATTCTGGTCACCTTGTGCCCGCTGTCTCTGCTAGCCTCGATGCTTCATTCAAGGGCGTAGGTTTGCATAAGGACGGTGCGGACATCACCAATATTTGGGGAAGACAAAATAGTCCCTACCAATATTTGCCATTTTATTTTAATAAACAAAAACATACATTTATTTTGATATTTTTCCAAACTCAGTTGTATTAATTGAACACATTTTAGTTCACATTTTGTTTATTAGACGTTCTGAGATGTATTGAGTGATATGACGACGGGGTTAACTCTGCCGTTGTTTCATTGGCTGCGACAAAGTGATGTCATTAGTGGAGCCTAAACTGGGGAAGCAGCAGGACCAATCCCCGGAGTTTGGTTTCCCAGGCCACCCATTCAAGTCAATGGGTCAAGTTCAATGGGCATGATTCCAGATTCACCTTTAGCCCGGATAGGTACTTCTGGTGGCTCTGGATCGATCGAGCATGTGCAGTAGTGCTCTTTTCTCCTGTGGGCACACACCAATGCACGCGAGCACACACACGGAGCACAGTTTTTTTAAGACAACTGAAGGATTCTGAGCTGAGAAAAAGTTTATGATCTAAAAGTAGGTAAAAAATCACCACAAAATCCAATATTTTGAAAGTTGTAGGTGCCCTCTCAGCGGAACACGAGCAGTTGGTGATTATATTGCGCTCCCTGAGAAAAATAGTTTAGTCCAGGGGATTTTTTTCTGCTGTAGTACCAGTGAGTGTCACTACGTCAACTGGAGGCAACTACAGTACAAGCAGCAACACCTTATCCACGTATTTTAATAGATCCATGAGCAGGACAGGGCCAGCACCCGAGGATGGCGGCTTGAGCAACGAGAGTGAAGACGCTGTGCACCAAACTTTGAAAAACTTTTCAAAAAGAACTTACTTGGCTTTGTCTTCAGTTAAACTTGCCTTACAATGAGTCGCCACGGAAAAAGAGAGACTATCACCACAAGTGCACCTCCCAGAGTCCTAGTCATGAGCTGTTAGCAGCCCGACTCTACTGACAATATTCCAAGGAAAAATGTTTGGACATGACCTCACAAATATCTCATCACCAACAAACAAAGGGAAATCTGCCACAAACTTCTACATCACTATTATCCACTAAACAGTCATGTTAGAAGAACAATGGACACAAACTGTACATTTTGAACAGTTGAAAATGAAACCACCTCTCACTTATTTTGGACCTGCCCAGACTCTGTGTGTTTTTGGAAAGAATTCATAAAATATATGGAGCCTAACGCTGTGGGTGACGTCACTCATCCTTAGTCCACTTCTTTATACAGTCTATGGTCCTGATACACACTCCTCCCAACAAAGTTTTTTTTGGGGTTATTTAGGACTGGGGGAAAAAGAAAAAAAAACATTTTGAGAAAAGTGATGACTTGGATTTGTGTTTGGACTATGAAAAAAAGAACAAACATTAGCATTAGCTTATCTGCAAAACTCTGGTTATTTTGAATGAACTCCAAGGAAATTTAATACTCCTACAAAGTCAAAACGCCGTAACATCATGTCAAATGAGTTCATGTTGTTTTGTTTGTATCTGAGACCTTCTTTATCATGTGAATAAATATCATAAAAAATACTGAGCTCAGAATTGACCTTTGACCTTTATTTGTCAGTTCCTGTTCTGTGCCTTTGTATCATGAGCCAAAAATAAGGAATAGTGTAAAGTCAAAAGGCAGAAACTGTGTATGTTTTGTTTATGATTTAGTTCTTAAACATATTTAATTTTAAAATCCAACCTGTCGCCTCCTTCTTTTTGGCACAGGGTCTTAACGCATTAAATAAATATACCTTTTGTATTCAATTATACTTCAATTATCTTTAATGTGAAAGTATTTGGTGTATTTATTCATACTGCACACACTATACTGCAAAGTCACTTGTGTGTCAAACTGTTTAACTGTGTTTAAAGTGTTGCCACATGATCCTGATCAGCACTAAACAGGAAATCCAAAGCTCTTCTGTATCATTTCAAACAAACTCCTTGATGACTCTTCTTATAATGCAGGAGTCACCAGTTAGTTCGAGGGCTGCATTGGAGGACTCTGGCAATGACGGGGTTGTGACATCAACCACATGCCAAAAGCTGCAGTTTGCAACGCCGGCATTCTCAGATTCCTCCACTCTGGAACACGTTCTCAAAAAACACAGTTTTCGCCCACCCAAAACGCCGGCTCCTTGTGGACGAAAGGCCAAAATGAATAAAAACTTCACCATTTCGACCAAAAAATGTTGTTGTGTGGACAGGCCCTCATTTTCACACGGTGGACAATGCAGAGTGTGAAACTGCCATATCACTGTGGCAGTGTGAAGTGATACAAACGGAGAGAAAATAGTGCCAAGCGATTATGAAGCCTGACTTTTTTGAGGACGATGGTTTTGTGATGCAAATGTATCACTCTTTTGAACACATATTGTTTTGAGATGAAAAACGCTTTATTTTACTGTCCCCAGCCAACTTGCCGGACTACTTTCGTCAGTAACGAAAACGGCCAGTATCTCGGCTCACCGGACGCTGTCAGGGGTAAGTCAGTGTGGATGCACGACACTGCTCACGGGGATGACATACAGATTTATGTCAAAAAATCGGAACTATCCCTTTAAGATCTTTTGCCTTTGTAGGGCAGCGTGGCTAAAGGCCGTGCAAACACACACTTTACTGGAGCACTTTATGAGATTGATCACTGTGTGAAAACAGTGGACTCCTACTGATCCACAAAAAAGAAAATTATACAATTCAGAAAATTCTTTTGATACTTTGCAGCTGATGTAGAGTGACCAGATATTCAAATAAATAAATAAAAATAACTGCAAACAACATCATGGTTTGGGTTTGTTGGTAATGATAAAATTGTGAAAATGAGTTCATAATTAAGGAAAATTGTTCTGCACTCGGCACTAATGTGAGTCTTTATAGTCACATTTTCTTCATTTTTGAGCAGCTTTTCTGTATTTTACCAAAACAAATGACAATTTATGCCTCTCTTTACAGTTGGCAGGGATCAGATTGGTCCAAAATAGAGACAACAGGGACAGTTCTTGTGTAAAACTGGGACAAATCACTGATTTTGGATAAATCTGCTGAGACAGGGGACACAGGACTCAAAACTGGGACTTGTCTGGTCACCCTGGGCTGATGTCATCAACATGCCCTGGAGGTGTGAAATTCCCTGGAGGTGTGAAGCTGCTGAAAAGGCTGAGGCTTTATTTTAACACATTCATAATTTGAGCAAATAAACAAATTCAGAACATAGAGAACAGAATCAGTCCGGTTTCACTCACACAGACGAATACAAAAAGTGGGCGGGGAAAACATCAGGTCGTGCTTTGCCCCGCCCACTGCCCCGCCCCCTGCAGAGAGTCTTTGTAAAAACACACAGATGTAAACAAAGGCTGTATTACCATGACAACAGAGACTGAATCACAGGGAGGGAGCTGGGAGGAACATGGACAGGTTCTCACAGGAGGAGGGGAGAGAGGGGGGGAGACAGAGAGAGAGACAGGAGACAGAGAGGAAAACAGATAGAGAAGAGGGGAGAGAGAGGAGGAGGAGAGAGAGAAGTGAAAGAGGAGAGAGAAGAGGGCATGAGAAAAGGGAAGAGAGAAAGAGAGGAGAGTGCAAGATAGAGAGGGGGAGAGAGAGAGTGTAGGAGAGAGGAGGGGAGAGAGTGTAGGAGGAAAGAGGGTGAAGGAGGAAAGAGAGGGAGAGAGGAGGGGAGAGAGTGTAGGAGGAAAGAGAGAGTGTAGGAGGAAAGAGAGGAAGAGAGAAGAAGAGAGGGTGTAGGAGAGAGAGAGAGAGGAGAGGAAAGAGTGTAGGAGGAAAGAGAGGGTGAAGGAGGAAAGAGAGAGAGGGAGAGAGAGGAGAGAGTGTAGGGGGGGAGAGAATGGAAGAGAGAAGAAGAGAGAGTGTAGGAGAGAGAGAGAGAGAGAGGAGGGGAAAGAGTGTAGGAGGAAAGAGAGGGTGAAGGAGGAAAGAGAGGGAGAAAGGAGGGGAGAGAGTGTAGGAGGTAAGAGAGAGTGTAGGAGGAAAGAGAGGGAGAGAGGAGGGGAGAGAGTGTAGGAGAAAAGAGAGAGAGTGTAGGAGGAAAGAGAGGAAGAGAGAAGAAGAGAGAGTGTAGGAGAGAGAGAGAGAGAGAGAGGAGGGGAAAGAGTGTAGGAGGAAAGAGAGAGTGTAGGAGGAAAGAAGAGGTGTTAGGAGGAAAGAGAGGAAGAGAGAAGAAGAGAGGGTGTAGGAGAGAGAGAGAGAGAGAAGAGGAAGAGTGTAGGAGGAAAGAGAGGGTGAAGGAGGAAAGAGAGAGAGGAGAGAGAGAGGAGAGAGTGTAGTGGAGAGAGAGAGAGAGAGAGGAGGGAAAGAGTGTAGGAGGAAAGAGAGGGTGAAGGAGGGAAAGAGAGAGAAAGAAAGGAGGGAGAGGGTGTAGGAGGTAAGAGAGAGTGTAGGAGGAAAGAGAGGGAGAGAGGAGGAAGAGAGTGTAGGAGAAAAGAGAGGGTGTAGGAGGAAAAGAGAGAGAACAAAACTGTTGTGTTCAAATTACAACTCATTCCACGCCTCACATCATCTGTTAATTAATTCATGAAACTTAACATTCTTAATATTTATTATATTTGTATTTTTATGTATAAAATTCTTTATAACACGACTACAATCCCTGGACATTTCACATTTTACTTTAAGAACAATGCAGAGATTCACAGATACAAAACTTGTCAGTTTCGTAATTTTCATGTTCCAAAATGTGTCATATCAAGAGCTCAGTTTTGTTTCGATACAGAGGTGGGAAATTCTGGAGCCAGTTTTCACATCTGGCTCGTGACGGCATCAGAAACGTTGTTAAAAAGAGTTTGAGGAAAAGTTTGATATTTCATGATCATGTTTGATAATTATTCAGTTGTATTTGAATCCATGTTTGAATCAAATGCATTTAATCTAAGGTTTATAAATGTATTTTTTTTTTTAATTAATGCACAGCTATAATGTTCAATTTTAATGTATTCATAACGTGGAGGCTTTAATATGCACCCTTTTTTTTTTTTTTTTGCCTCTTTTACTTTTTTATCTACTGTGCTTTTTATTGTTACATATGTGCAAAATAAATGCATCAGAAATCATAATAAAAGTCCTAACACAATAAATATGTAGTTTTTTCAGGACTGAACCTCGACTGATTTGCAGAAAGCAGAGTCAGAGTAATCCTGTATTATAATGAAATGGTCCACTTTAATCTCGCTAATGTAAAAAGGCCGTCACTCATTGAACTGACATTTGAAAGTCAACTCAAGCTCTGGCTGAGGTCCTGGTGCACGTGCTCCCATCATGCATCAGTAAAATGCACTGCAGCAGAGGGCTAGTGCTTTATACTCCAGTCTAGCAGCAACAAGGTTCTTACTTAATCTGAAGTTTTGTCCTTGCAATTATCCACCCAATCTTTGACCCATTAAAAAAACTAACAGCCTTATTAAAACTGGGCCACTCAATTTATTCTATTTTATTATCTGCCATAAAAGTTTTTGAAAGGAATCGAAAAACGCATACTCATTTGAGCAGGTATCAATACTAAAACGTCACACTCACAGGACAGAAATGAAACTTTCCTGAATAGATTTAGAATGATCTGGCAGATGAGTGTGAAGCAGCTGGGATGAAGATCAGCTCCTGCAAATCCGAGGTCATGGTTCTCGACTGGAAAAAGGTGGCTTGTCCTCTCAGGGTGGGTGGAGAGTCCCTGCATCAAGTGGAGGAGTTCAAGTATCTCGGGGTCTTGTTCACGAGTGAGGGGAGGATGGAGCGTGAGATTGACAGGCGGATCAGTGCAGAGTCAGCAGTGATGTTCAGCCGAAAGGCAAAGCTCTCGATTTACCGCTCAATCTACATTTCTCATCTATGGTCATGAGCTCTTGGTAATGACTGAAAGGACAAGATACAAGTGGCCAAAATGAGTTTTCTATGCAGAGTGGCTGGGTGCACTCTTAGAGATAGGGTGAGGAGCTCAGTCACAAGGGAGGATCTCGGAGTAAAGCCGCTGCTCCTCCATATCGAGAGGAGCAGCTGAGGTGGCTCGGGGATCTGTTGCCTCATGGGTGTCTCCCTCGGGAGGTGTTCCGAGCATGTCCCACTGGAAGGAGGCCTCGAGGAAGACCAAGGACACACTGGAGGGACTATGTCTCTGGGCTGGCCTGAGAACACCTTGGGGTTTCCCTGGAGGAGCTGGAGGAAGTGTCCGGAGTGAAGGAAGTCTGGGAGTCCCTGCTTAGACTGCTCCTCCGTGACCCAGCCCAAGATAAGTGGAAGAAAATGATGGATGCATGTGACTCATGACTCAACTTTATGTTGCACTAACTGGGATCCTGTGTTTACATGTACCATGACGAAACCAGGATTCTCAAAAAACCTGATCATACCCGGGACACTGCTGTAAACACACTCACTGAGTGGTACTGTGATCTCCAAGGAGCCAGAGCCCAAATGTGGGACTGTTAGGTAAAACTCCAGTGTTTGTGCTGTCAGACGCAGCATCATCTTCTTATGCTACGCATAACAACTTACATTCGGTTTGTCAATTAAAAACGAACATCATTGACAAAATTCTTAATGATTAGTCGACTAATCATGCCCATCCCTAACTCTGACAATGAAAAAATAAAATGTCGAAGTAGTGGAACACTTGAAAATTAATGTTTATACTGCTATTCCGACAACTAGACATCCATGTCTAAATAGCAGCATGTTGGTACAGCAGCATGTAACTGACTAAAAGCTCTAAAAAGTAGATTTTACAAAATATGTCAGCTTTAAAGACTTCCTCCTTTTGCTGTGTGAAAATATAGTAAAGCATCTGAACAAGACAGTGACTTAAAGAGTTAAAATCCTATGTAAAGTGCATGTAGAATGTTTCACAGGGGCCTCTTTAATGAGAACTATAAAGGATCATTAATTTCCTGAAAAGCTCACGCAAAGGAATGTAGTACGTTGTTCATTAGCGTTTTTTTTTCCCCAAACGTGTAATGTATCTGTGCCCCGGGCTCTGATACAAACCTGTGTCTCTGTACAGTGTAGATCTCATTACACGGCAGCCCACTGAGTCAGGCGTGGAGTTTAAACATGGCTAATGCTTAAAGGGGAAGTGTACAAGTATGTGGACTCATGCGAGCTTCAGGGGCTCATTAAAATTTCATACGGACTCTGCAACATGAGGTAGTGCTCAGAAGAATGGCTCTGGTGGAGGGTGCACCAACTGCTTTTCTTCATGGAGATATTGAGGGTTTTCCTAGAAAGTTCCACATTATGGCATTGAACTGAGCTATCTCCACGGAGAGAGACACATTTTAAATTGCAATATTGATCTAAAACTACTAATAAAAGAAACCAGTCCACTGACGTCTGTGTTGGAAAAGTGCAGTGCCCAATGGGAGCTGAGGTCACCGTAAACGTCATCACAACAAAGAGTCGGGTCCTCCAATGGATAGCCACCAATCACTCTTGCAAGCCATAGATTTTTGTTTTTTTCATTTGTATCTAAATGACTATGCAACATCATCGAATTTTATGCGTATCACTGATTAAGAAAATAAACTTGGAGGATGAAGTAAGTACAGAGCAGTGGGTGTGTGTGCTGGTGGTGGTGAAAACAGGGATTGACCAGCAATATGGGGTCTTAAAAATAAGCGATTAAAGATCACTTAAACATTCACAAATCACTCCAAATATAACATCGAGGGGGTAAATTAATAAAAAAAGAAGGGGAAACAAATATAACATGGATCTGATAAAGGTGATTTTTTCCAAAAACATATCTGCTTTAAGACACAATATAAGGAGACCTCCTCCAAGCCATCGGTCTGGTTCCATGCTGATATTCCGACATGCCGCTATTTAGACAGTGGCGTCTAATTGTCGGAGTAGCGGCAGTGAAGTAGTAGCTGGGGATTGAGATTAAGAACATTGAAAATTATGTGTAAAAAAGCAAAATGGTGATCATAAAAAGTGTTGGAAAACCGACACATCTAAATAGAGGTATGTCATAATGATGCGATGTCCAGCATTTTTTGTGACCTTAGTTCGGGGGCCTTGGTTGAGTTAACATGGATTGAGCGAGCTATATTATTTTATTATTTCAGATGTTACGATGTGTTTTGGATTTAAGATGAACAAACGTTTTGCTAAGTTTTTTTCAAAGACTAATATATATTCAAATCCTTGTGTATCTATGGAAGCCCATTTCAGCCAGTAAATAAAAAATAAAAACCTCACAGAAAGTTGTAATTATGACTTTAAAACTCATAATTACGAGTTTTAAAGTCATAACTTTTAAAACTCATAATTATGACCTTCTGTGGGGAAATTATTTTTTTTATTTACTTGTGGAAATGGGCTTCCATATGTACTTGATGCAGATTGAAATCATTGTATTGTATCGTATCGTATCCATGGATTTACCAAATAAGATGAACTTACTCTTAAAGTAACGGTTACATATTTTAGATTTGAGGAACTAACTGATTAGTTGGCACAGCTTCACAACTATGAATGAAAACTGTAGGAGCTATTTGCTTATTTTGTTGATTGTAAAACTAGTTTATTATTTTTGTTTGATAATTAGCTTACTAATTTAATTTTGTTAGTTTGCATAATATATTTTTGCTATGTTAATATTATGTTTGCTAATTTCTTAGTATAAGTTGGTATTATTTACGTTAGCACCTTTTTTGTTTTTGATTTAATGTGGGTCACCTAGGGGATAAAGGAGGGTAGTACACGTAGACCAGAGTGCACCTGGGTGGGCCTATGTTTTTTTACCAGTCAAAAGTAGAGGCAGCAGGAGAGGCCTTAAACATGTATCCCTTGTTGCTTGCCAAAAAACTGGAAAATAAATCTTGGAAAATCATCTCTAGTCATGGACATTGACTTGTACTGCGTAAACCACATACCCATGGTGCCCAAAAGTGATTATTTGAGTTATGTTTAGTTCTGAGTTTGCTCACTGCTTTTGTTTGTTACTTTTATTTGACAAATAGTCACTACAAAAACGAAAGTTCACTTCACTTGCTGTGCCTAGTTAGATAAAAGAGGAATTTACTGAACACTATGCTGAGGAATTACTTGTAAGCTCGGTTTTAGATTCACAGTCCACTTTAGTCGGATTTTTCAAGGCAAACGGTTTCCTAGATTTTTTCAAGTAAAGTCTACTTCAGGGGTGTCCAAACTTTTTTCATCAAGGGCCACATATCTAAACACAGATGACGCAGATCGAGGGTGTAGACTGATGCTCAATACAGTGAATAATTGAAATATGTGCATGTTTAACACGTTAAAATGAGCCATGAGTCTTTATTCATGCTAAGATCCTTAAAACCATACACTAAATATTAAATATTAGTTTTATCAAGATAGATTTTCAAAAAAGTTGCAGTAAAAAGTTCATTTTTAATTGATGCAAGGTAATTTGGGCCGATTCACCTGGAAGCCTGTGGGCCAAGAAAAATTTGTCTGAGGGCTGCATTTGGTCCACGGGCCATAGTTTGGACATGTCTGATCTACTTATTTGATTTTACAGTGCTGCATGGAGACAAATGTGTGACGGACCCTCCACTAGAAATCTTATGCTGTGTACACCTTTGAATTAATGACTGACCTTTCCTGAAAATAATGTCCAGATAACAGCGACAGCAAACACAGGCAGATGTTTACAACCTACAGAACCTAAACATTAGCACAGAACGGAATGTCACAGGGCACAGAGCCAAATGTGCTAAAACAGCCTGTAGCTTACCACGTACACGCTAACGTTTATTTTTACTGCCCATTAGCGTAGCTGCTGTACACGCGCTACTGTTAGCATTAGCGGTGTAGCATTACCCGGCCCGCTGCCGTCCATTAGCATGTTTGTCTAACCTGAACCGGACCCCGCTGTTGTCAGATACACTGAGCGATAGTGTTTTGGGAAGCAGCTAAAACAACTGTTCTTTATATACAGTACTTCCTCATCAGCGGAGTTCACAAGAGTTTAGTCTGGGTGTGCCCTTCCTCATTTGGTTATATAAATATGAAAAATAATAATAATAATATGGTGTACAGTGTTGGGGAGTAACAGATTACATGTACTGGAGTTACATAATCAGAGTACAAATTATGAGTAACTGTATTCAGTTACAGTTACTGTTTCAGTGAGTGGTAATTGGATTACAGTTACTTTGTTGCAATAAATGGATTACACGGCAGTATTTCCCTGTTTTCACATTTGGGGACCTTTTTTTTTTATTCCACTCATTGCTGGACACTAAACCATGTCTAAAACCAAGTCTAAACCAGGTGTAAACCAGGATTTAACAGGACTAAATCATGCTGCGAGGACTGTGTCTCCTCCTCTTCTATCAATAATATTTTTAATTTGGTTTAATAAAGTCTGGGCTTTTTATTTTCTTTTAGCAGACAAAACTTCTTATGTTACGATTTCCTCATCTTTGCTTCTCTACAGCAAATCAAGTAATCCAAATTAGATTCAGATTACGTTACTCACTTTAAGTAACTTAATAGATTCCGTTACAAACTATATTTTGGGATATGTAATCTGTAATCTGTAGGGGAATACATTTTAAAAGTAACCTTCCCAACACTGATGGTGTAGAATGCTAAATTATTACTGTTATAGCCAGTAATAGGCAGTGGCGAAGTTAGTAATTTGGGGGGCCTAGGCAAACTTGAGTTTGGGGCCCTCACTATAATACACTTTTTAATTCAATTAAGATGGACTGGAAACTTGAGCTGAAAGTAGTTTTATTTTTTTGCTAGTACAATTACATTTTTGTTTACATCCATTATATATGATTACGATTATGCTATTGTTAGGCTAAATAACTAGGCTTAGCTATTTTGTATAATCACTTCTGTAGTTCATATTGTATCGAGGTCATTTGAAGATAAGAGCTCTGATCACAGCTGTGAGACTCATAGATTTATGTCAAGACAAATACAGGATATTCCAATCTATCTAACAGCAAGTAACTAAATAGGACTACTGATAGGGATGGTCATGACTTTGTAGCCAGATAACACCCCTGATGGAGTCTCATTGGACTGTGCAATGTGCCAAGAGGACTGGCTGACCTGTGCACCAACGAAGAGGTGCCAAGTCTAAACCACGGTAGTCTCCCCCAATAGTTTGCATATAAAACTCATTGTATAGGAGTAAAACATTGAGTCTCTGCACAGGAATGTCGGCACAGACTCCATGTACAAGTATGACTTTCAAATACAGTTGTCCCTCGCTATATCGCGGTTCACTTTTCGCGGTCTCACTGTTTCACGGATTTTTTTTACAGCATATGAACGTGTATTGCGTATTACGGGCGGGTAGTAATTACACACGGGTGGGTCAGGACTAAACCAGGTCTAAATCAGGACTAATCATGGACTTAAGAGAGAGAATCAAAGCATGGGCACGGTGTCCGCAAAGGGCGATTGGGAAATTGCCGCGCTTACGTCCGTGAAGTTCGGAGCACTTCGTCGGTCCTTTCTCCTGCGGTAACCTCTGAGCCCATCCCGACAGTGAGTCCTGTATCAGTTCTGTTTTACAGACTTAAAACAGATATAATAATTGTAAATTATAAAGTTGACTACTTCGTGAATTTCACCTCACGTGTTATTTTTAGAACGTAACCCCCGCGATAAACGAGGGAACACTGTATTGGTTTTCTTGTTTAAAAGCAAACTACTCATTTAATGTCATATTAAGAGAAAAACAAATCGCTCTGAAGCCTCAGCCAGTAGTGGCACTGAGGGCAACTGGTTGGGGGCCCCTCCAGGTTTGGGGACCCTAGATGGCCACCTACTGTTGCCAAATGGTAGCACCACCTCTGGTAATAGGGTACTTAAGGTGACTAGACATCCTGATTTACCCGGGACAGTCCCAGTTTTGAGCCCTGTGTCCCCTGTCCCAGCAGATTTATCCAAAACCAGTGATTAGCCCCAGTTTTATATGTAAATATGTATGCAAAATAAATAGAAATGTCCCTGGTGTGCCTATTTTTGACCAATTTGATCCCTGCCAACAGTACAGAGAGGCATAAATTGTAATTTGTTCCAGTAAAATACAGAAAATCTGCTTAAAAATGTCCAAAACACAAAGAAAATGCGACTACACTGACTCACATGTTAGTCATGAATGGGCCGAGTGCAGAACAATTTTCCTTAATTACATCAAATTAACCAAACCGTTTCCCCTGATACGAGGTGTAACATGTTCTAAGCAAATCCATGCTTTTTCTGCTAACAATTCTAATGCGGATTTATTCTTTAAAAACACTGGTCATGATGTTTCAATTACAGTGTTGGGAAGTAACTCAGTACACTACTGAAAATACATATTCTTTAACAGTTTTTACCTGTATTTAACTGTATTCTGTCCGCTACAGTTACTTTTTCTTTTGTTAGTATTCAGAATATAGTTACTTTTCTAAAATCAAAGGAATGCATTACGGTATTTGATCATGGAATTCAGGCTTTAAACTGCCACTACTAAGACCTCATTTCCTAGTGAGCCAGAGTGTTAAAAAAAATTCCATCCAGTCTTTGTATTTGCAGAGGTCTCTGGTGCTAGGCTAGTGCATGTCAATGGCCTTAGTTATCCTGCCACTAAAAACATACAAACATCTTACCCACTCCACAAAACACCCGAAGTAAATCTATTATTACACCAGACTGTTGATATGAATGTCTGTGCTGATAGAATAATGTTTGAAATAAAACTAACTTTGCGTCGCATGAATGGCCATATGTTGAGGGACTGTTTTCTCAGCAGCAGCAGAATTTTACTTTGCCGGTAAGACGACTGCTAGGTGATATCAGTCCACTAGCTCAGAATCATTCAGAACTGGGCGGTTTTTGAAATGATTGCCAAAGAAATGTCTGACTACGGCTACTGGCGGTCCTGGCTCCAGTGTCAACAAAAAACTAAGGAGCCTGCGAGCCAAATACAAGGAGGCTAAAGACTCAAAGAAACGAAGCAGCCGTGGACGTGTAATCTGTCCATTTTACCAAGAACGTAGACGACTTCCATAAACACTGAACACGCTCACTGCGTGTGATGTTGTGTCCACCAATGCTCATCCGGGACACTTTTGGGGTGTTTAAAGTTCTGGAGATCACATACAAGTCACATTTAATTGGAAATGTGAACGACCTCACAAAAAAATCAGATTTCACAAAAAAAATCCAAAATGAGCATTAAGACCTGCAGTTTGAACATCGCCTAAATGTTGTTCCCATCACAGCATTACAGCACACACTGTTATAATTTTGTGTTTTGTTCCTCAAGATGATTATCCAATCAGAAAGAAAAATGGGCCTCACATGAGTGTCTCATTTGTGTTGCCAGTTTCATCGTTGAAATCCAAGTTGATTTAAACCTAAAATGAATCTCTCCGGTTGGTCACTGCTTAAACTCCAGCACCAGCAGACAATCATGAATCAGACCTAGTGCAGCCTCTGCAGCTCTGGTAGGGAATTCTGTAGGTTCTGAGCTTTCACATGAGGCCTGTTGATAAACTGAAAATGAGAAAAACTTGGATGTGTCTCTTTTTGCAGGTTAAGGCTCAGGAGACACAGGCTCAGTTGTGATTGTAACAAAATCTTAAATATATAACTAAAGTCTACATTTTAGTCAAATGTAATCGAGCTTTACCATGTTTCTCAGACGTTTGCTGATCTTAATGTATAAAACACGTGTGTGCTTCATTCTGAACAACTGCCCCCTCACCCACTGTCCTATAGCCTCGTGCTGTACGGGAAACTATAGGCCCTTATGTGTCCAGCAGCTGTCCCTCTGTGTACATGTGCTCAAATGTTATGGGACGCCCAGTGAAAGGCTTTGTCCTCCCTCCAGGACACATCACAAATGTAAGACCCCGGCCCCGGACGCCTGACATGTGACCCCGGAGACCCCTTTGACAGCTGTGGAGGGGGACATGTGTTAGCCCAGTTAGCCCAGTTAGCACAGGGGAATGGGTCACTTGTCCCCGCTGTGAGCTGTCTGTCTCAGGTCAGAGCATTAAAGGCCTGTCTTTATGATGGAGGTTTAGAGGCTCCTAGTATGTAGATCATTCTTCTTTTATGTTCTATGAGGTTAAAAAGATTATAACTGATGAATGAAGACAGACATGTGTGTGCAGATGCAAAGTCCACTGGATCAGGCAATGTTCAGTCTTTATAAAACAGTTTTGTAGTATAAACTTCAATAATAAATGCTCTGTGAAAGGAAAACAACAAAGATATGTCACAGTTCTGGTTTCCACTTACAAAAATGCAAGGAATTCTGGTGAACCTAGTTTTTTGGAGACAAACCGAGGGGCCAAGTTACATGTCAGGTCTCAGGAGAGGCGACTCACAGAAACTATACATTTACTTCCAGTGTAATTTTAGTCATTAAAACACTAATAACAAGACAAGCTGATGCCAAATAAAAGTCTCACCCCCACTGAGCTAAAGGTTTATTTTTGCCTGGATCACAGACTGTACATATAAATAGATAAATCTAACCTGCTTCCGCCACGTTCCAGAGAAAGAAGTGAGCATGGGCGCACTTCTGCCTCCACTGACTCTGGCGCCACTTGAATTCACAATTCAGTTGAAAAAAACACTCATTTTGGTCTTAAAATCTTCCCGTTAACTCACTCCACAAAATCTTGGTATTTTTATTTTTTATTTTATTCGTAACTCAGGATACAAACATTAATAACAGACATATCAGATGCCTTTTTTTTTTTTTTCCAGAGATTGCTCCCACTAACGTTAGAAACAGGTTTGATTGACTTTACCTTCTTGGGTTCTTTTTTAAAGCCAATGCAGTAAAATGTATTTACTTTGTTGACCGGTTTGTGCTACAGCTGCATCTTAAGAACTGTCCCGTGTTGGTGGTGACGTGTTGTATATCAGCTGTTGTTATTTCTTGTAGGTGTGGTCAGCCTGATTGATCTGGCAGGTTGCTCTAACTGACCTCGCCTCCTGTTGCCCAATGGTCTCTGGAGGAGGGTGTCCCAGGTGTCCCAGACCACGCCTACAGGAAAAATCAACAGCTGGGGGAGGGTTAAATAAACCTGCGTTCGATTATCTTCTGACTCCCACTTAGACATCGGATTTGACGTCACGTCTGAGCTTGAAGCGTATTATTATCCCCCATCTTATGAAAACGCTGCCACTTTCATTTTTGAAATTTGCACCTCATTTCATGTTATAATTTGTCTTCTGTTACAACCTTAGGGATGTTAACGCCTGTTAAATCAAGTATTTGTTCAATATTGGCCTCACCACAACACTGACTACCAGACCCACAGGCAGTGATATGGATGCAGTAAGGTACTGCAGTGATACAAATGACTGAAACTGTCATTTAAACAGCAAAGTGTCCAAACACAGTGAAAACACTTCATATTTATACATCACAGTGGGTGCAGCCATCTTAGATTCTGACTTGGAATCCTTGCTCGGTTACTTTTTCCGCCCACAAGGTCCGTGTCACACTGTCCCAGGAAAAGGGCAGGCAACTTCTTCAAAAAACCGATTCGGAAGAATAATCAAATCAAGTTTTCTGCTTTCCACTCCTTTTTGGGCAAATTTTTTGTTGTTATTTCTGCTATGATTTCACTAATGTGATATGTTCCATTGTAAAAGAATGTACATTTCTTAATCAATTACTTACTTAATCAATGAACCTGCCCAGGGACAACAGGTGGAAGTTAGCACTGGTGCTACAACCTGGTACAAAGCATCTCTCCTGTTAAGGTTAATATAGATCGTGCACTGTTCCTGTCTCATTAAATAAATAAACCTGTTGTGTTGTTTGCCCAAAATAAATCCATAAATACATAAATATACAACACATCATCACCAACACTGGGGATGGTTCTGAAGATGGCTTGCAGCTTGCAGTTGAAACATGTCAACAAGATAAATACACTTTACTGCATTGTCTTTAAAAAGAACCCAAGAAGTTAAAGTACATAAGAAGACAAAATGAACATCTTAGGTTTGATTGACAGCGCTGCCTTACTCCTCATCAGCTCTTTGCTTGCTAAAATACTCACGGTTGAATTCCAAACATGAAGTTCAGCTCCAAATTCGCTCCTACAACTCGACCAGCTTCATTTGACTGGTGCTGAACGCCGTGGACGACATCACACTCACTTAGTGCACTTTTTTATACAGTCTATGCTCTGAATCCATGACTGATTATATCCAGAGAATTAGGCCGAGCTGCAGACTGGAGGTTAAAAGTTGGTTTATATCTGGAACTCCTTCTTCCTCCCACAAGACCAGCAATCAAAACACTGAGAAAGAGAGGAGGATTCTTCAGATGCCTGTGTGCTTCCTGTCAACATCCGAGCAAAGAAAGACAGAGATATTACAACATGAAAATGAAGTCTGCTCTGTCAGATCGTCAGGGTCATAAAATCTGCGGACTCACCACTTTTTGTAATGACTAGTGTAATATTTATGGTCTGTTTGAGATTTAGTGGCTTGTTAAAGGCCAATATAAAACGATGCTGTCTTGTGTTGACGTTGGGTTCTGTTCAAGCTAGGAAGAAGTTTGTTTTGGATATGACCACATTTTCATATCTGCACGTCCCATCGCACGCCACAAGAAGCCCACACCTGTTTTAGTGCACGCTGTTTTTTTCATATCCAAATGTCTTTTATCAAGATCTGAAGATACTGAATTTGTGTTTGATGATCATGTGTCATAAAACAGTTATTGTTTTGCAAGAGGAGAGTTGTAAAATCGATGTGGATTGACAAGCCTCCCACATAAAACCCACACAAACACAGGTGGAACATAGCCTGATTCATCAACCGGTTTCCACGAAGTGAAACGTCGCAGCATTAGGATTTGTTCACTCGATGGAAGGCCTTTACTTTTTTAATTTAACCAGTCGCTGCTATTTGGTCATGACGTATGTAATGCGCCAAATCCCGTAGGAAGAAGAGCAATAACGTCTTTCCCCTTGATAAAATTCACCAAACATTCTCTTTGTTCTGGCTTTAAATCCTTGATCTTGGGAATCGTTGTCAACACAGAATGTCTGGCTTCATCTACATCCATCTCGAACACTTTGTTTACTGTTGTGCTGTACCACAAAAGGGACCAGACAGGCGCTTGAATTTGACATCATGGCCTCACAGATCTTCACTGATTGATCAGTGCACGGTCTTCAACTTCTGGGGTTCTTGCAAACCGTCTAGTGTATTCTGATTCCTGACCTAGTCGCTGGAGAGAAATGAAACTGAGTGGAGGCACTAGGTGGCACCAGCCTGACTAGATGGAACTTGCAAACTCTACAAAATTTTAATGGAGAAGCTCAAGATGTGAAGAATAAGCCATTTTATTTTACTATATATATTGCAATGAACTCCCATAGGAAGACAAACATTTCAAAATATATGTCTATATATATATAAAATATATGCCTTTAATACCCTCAAGGTTTCATGTTTCTAATGTTTCATGTTGTTTCCATGGTGATGTTATTGCTTTGAATGGAATCTTCCACAGTCTGGCATTCAACTTCTCCATCTTGCATTTATTGTGTTTCAGTAGTTACAAATGTAATAAAAAAAAACATGCCTCTCCACAGGGCCTGTTTACATGAGAACGCAAGTGGGTAAAAACGACAAAATATTTCATCGGAAGTGAGTTTCGTTTATACGGTGACGGCATTGTTGGGGCTTAAAAACTCAAAAATCTGAAACCACCCTCCAGAATGGAAAAGTTGAATACGCTCCGCCGTAGAGTTTCCATCTACACTGCCCAAGACGCAAAATTCTGGTCAGATCTGCTCAAGTCGCGTACACGTTTATGTCACATGCATACAGTACACAAAAACCTGGCATGCAATCGAATTCCACACACTTTTGCGTCACCGTATGTATGCGGATTTCCTCCCGAAAACACTTGTCTAAACGCTGAATAAAAAGTGAAGACATGATGCCACTTTTGCGTCTTGTGTTCAGACCGTCATCATATAAATGTAACCACAGATCTGACCTGTAATTTGACCTGGTGACGTCTGCTTATATTCGTTTCCACTGGTTCGCTTTGGAGCGGAATGTCACGGGCCGCTGTTTCCACTACGATCACTTTAGTTATGGTGTGGGTATACAAGAAATGAGATGATTGGGCAAAGAGAGAACGCAGACTTAAGATGGCAAAAGCATATGAAAACATGGAATAACATCTCTCCAAATGCTGATTTCATAATGTGATAAGCTTCCAGTTAGAACATTTTGATATATTGAGCTGATATTTGTTGTATAAATAAATAAATCACTATTGAACTCTGAACTTTTGCGTGCGTAGAAGTTCTAGCGTTTAATGTGGCTCTAACGCCGTCCAACATGAACTCTTTTACCGCATTCAGTGTGTCAACTCTTTGTCTCTTACCATGACTCAAGTGCAAGTGAAATAGTAAATATTGTATATATGTGTGAATAATAGCATTCTGGTAGTACAATCATTGTGTCTTGTTTTATTTAGCTCTGTTTATTTCTCCTTTTAAAGAGAATGTAGTTTCTTATCCAACTTCATATATTTCATATTATACATAAATCATTGCAATCTACTACTCAACAGTTATTGTGAGTGTTACATGATATTTCCAGTGCGTAATACATCTCACATGAGCCAAACCCACTGCTTTACATGAAGAGACCATAAAACCTGTTGTAGAAGCACAGAGAAGTGAAATAAACGCAGAATGTAGTCTTTTGTTTACGTTAGTTTTAGCCTCGTCTCATAGCACCACACTCAAATTTGCAGATCTTAATAACAGGGCCATTGGATGCATTGCACTCTCCGTGGGCAGCAGTAGCTCAGATCTGAAGGTTGGCAGTTTGAATCCCCCTCTCAACATAATAGAACAACAACACAACAACAACACCAACAACACAACAACACAACAACACAACACAACAACAACCACCAACCAACAACCAACAACACCAACAACAACACCACCACAACAACACCAACAACACCAACACCAACAACACACCACACAACAACACCACACAACACAACAACAACACCACAACAACACAACCACCACAACAACACAACAACACCAACACACAACAACACCACAACAACACAACCACACAACAACACAACAACACCACAACAACACAACAACAACAACACAACAACACCAACAACACACCAACAACAACAACAACAACAACAACAACAACACCAACAACAAACACCAACAACACACCACAACAACAACAACAACACAACAACACAACACAACAACAACACAACAACACACCAACAACAACAACACCACACCACAAACACACCAACACAACAGTGCTATAGAAAAAGGCAGCCATTTACCATTTACCATAGAACAGGACTCCACTCAGCCACTACAGGAACACCTCACCCCTCTGCCCTCAGGACGGACGTACAGGGTGCTCAAGTGCAGGAGGAACCGCTTTGGCACTGGCCTTATGCCCTCGGCCATCACATTTCTAAACACCAGGCTCCGCTGAGTGTATTGTAATGTCCACTGTAATGTGTCTGTGTGGTGTGTTGTGCTGTGTTGTTGCTGTATGTGCCAAACGAGCTCTGTGTGTGTGGAAATGAATTTCCCTTTGTGGACAATAAAAGTCTAAAGTCACCACAAAGTAAACATCTTTTTGAGAATTGCTGAAATCTGTCTTATTGTTACAAGTATAATTCAGATGCAATTTAGATTTTATTTGTTAAGAATGTTTGGGTGACATCAGTGCTTCATGTAGCAGAGCCCTGCCCCTGGACCCGGAGCATGGAAACACAACTGGGCTGAACCGCACCAAGCTTTAAGGCCCCAAGGGAACCGCGCCAGTGGAATAGACTCCCGTCTCCATAAAAATAGAAAAGTTTAATGCTATACTGTGGATGATGCAATAAAATCTTATGTATACATGCATCCTGAATTTCAGATGTCCGGTCATCACGCAATGCATACTCAGAAGGATCCTCCGAAGTGAGCAATGTGAGCATCAAACCACCATGTTTGATTTCCCAGTCGGATGCATCTATTGACAAAGCCAAACTTTTCAAGTCTTTTGAATCATATCATTTTGTTTTTGCTTCTGATATTGTTATATTTTAGTTGTGGGATTCGGACATCGTAATTGAGTGGTTGTTGGATGTCTTAACAGCAGAAAACGGCTCAAGAAATGGGCTTTTGGAAGTTTGCAAACTCCATGGGCTTAGGAAGTTTGCGAGCTCCATAAATGCAAAAGGGAGTCAGATCTGTGTGACTGCAAACCTCCGTTTAAACTGTTTCTCTTCTCAACGGAATTGAAACAATTTCCCAGTGGGATGCGTCTATTGTCAAAGCTGATCTTTTCTAGTCTTTTGAACCATATTGCTTTTGTTTCTGGTTCTGATATTGTCATATTTTAGTTTTGGGATTCGGATCGTAACTGTGTGGTCGTTGGATGTCCTAACAGTGGAAAACGGCTCAAGAAATGGGCTTTGGAAGTTTGCAAACTCCATAAATGCAAAAGGGAGTTAGATCTGTGTGACTGCAAACCTCCATTCAAACTGTTTCCCTTCACAACAGAATAGAAAAATAGTGAAAGGCGAAGGGCAGTATTGATACACAGAAAGGACCAAAAAGGAAACCTGTGGCTGCCTAAGAAATCATCTTGAGTTTCCAGCGAACATTTTGTATGTGGAGCACCATCAAAGCCAAATCCCTTTTGTTAAGCGAGAAGTACAGAAGACAAACAGGCTGAGCTCGCACTTTCTTGTTCTTGTGACTTTACAGCAACTTCACGTCTTGGTCGCTTTGTAGTGGAAGGTGTTTCTTGGCGAACAGCTGGTGCTTTGTACTTTGGCGTTAACTTTTTAAATTCGTAACCAAGGTTGAGCGAGGGGTCTCTTTTCTCTCAGAGACCAGTGCAGCGTTTATCACAGTAATCCTATCATGCAATGCTAATCATGATCTTATTTATTTTGACCTCAGACCTGGTTATACAATATATCTGTACTTAAGCAAGACACGTTTTGCTCAGATACATGGAAAATCAATCAGGTACAGGCCTAAATGTAAGAAGCAGAAATCAAAGCAGGGTAGAGCCGGTCTGAAACGCTCTTTCTTCCTCTTTTGGTTGACTACAGTGAAGTGTCTATATTTCATTGTTGTGGAGACCATTGAAGTGAGAGGTTGAAGTCCCAGTGCTGCCCAAAGCGCCTGTGTTGCTCATGACATAAGCAGACGCGTGTGGAGCCGGAGCCACAGCTGCGCACCGCCAAACCTTATGAAACCCCGCTGAAACCAATGAGCAACGCACTGAACGCTAAAACAGAGACTAGACAAGAGGGAGACACACTACCAACACACACCAGAGGAGAGAGGAGGAGAAAGGTGGAAACAAATGAGAGAAAGAGAGAGAGACAGAAAGAGATGAAAGTCCTGGAAAACCCAGCAACTGACTGAGTTTTAAAACAGAAACGATTGACAACCACCAACCCAAACCAGAGGGAGGTGAGCATGAAGAGAAGAAGAGAGACAGAGAAAAGAAAGATGGAGAGAGAGAGAGGAGGACATAAGGAGGGAGAGAAGAGAGGAGAAAGAAAGAGAGAGAGAGAAAAGGGAGGAGGAAGAAAGGGGATGGAGAATGAGAGAGCGAGAGAGAGGAGGAGGAGGAGAGGAGGAGGAGAGGTAGAGAAACGTTCAAGAAAAGGCCACTCGTTGGAAACAATGACAGACCGGGAGAAGCAGCTTGTAAAACGCTGACGAATGGTTTGAGTGAGAATGATTGGACAAGGGTGACATCTGGTGGTCAAAGATGAGAAGTGACTCTTAAGTATAAGAATTTTGTTGTACATCTTGTATGCATAAAGACAAAAACGGATAAATAACTTGAAATACAGTAGTAGTAGAATCTGAACAGGGTGCTTATAACGATTAATGAAACTTTTAGTAGTTGTAAAAACAGTACGATTAAAGGACCTATGTTACATTATTTTCTGATCTATGTTATAAAGTTGTTTCCTAATCACAAACATAGCAAGAGGCGTGTTTTATTTCATTCACACATGTTTAATACACAAACCCTGCTAAATATTTAGGCTGAGTTCTTCTCTCAGATGGAAACCACTCTGTTCCACCTTGTGATGTCATGTGGTAACAAGGAACTTAAACTCCATACACCTTCACTAGAATCATTTGCATGGTTTCAGCTTTGGAATTGCCTATTTCTACTAAACAAAAAGTAAAAAAAAAAAAAAAAAGAACAGGGCATTTTGAGTTTTGGAGACATTGGCAGAATAATAAATAGTTACTGAAACGTGTGAGTGAAACAGGTCTGTTTCTAATGAGGTAACAAAACCATGGCTTCTTCTAAAACAGAGGTCATCAAACTAAGGCCTGTGGGCCGACTCTGGCTCTGCACGCCCCTTTGACCGGCCCCCCAGCCCCTCTGCCTTCACCACTTGAACCGGCCCTATGAGGCAATCCTCAAAAGTGTCATGGCCTTTTTTTTTTTTTTTTTTTACTTTTTGGCAAATAATAACACGTCTGCATCTTGTATTTTGTTGATTTTTTTCAATTAAAAATTATATTTAAATGAAGTATTTTTATTTGTAATTAAATAATTATATGATGTATTTACATTTGCCACCGAATTTTCGTCTCTTGACAAGTTCAGACCAAACAGTGACAGTCAACGCATGTGCAGAGTTCTGTAGTGCAGTTAAGGATGGCAAAATGACTCGTGTTAAAGTGCGAAAACTTGACAGAGGGTGCTGAGTTTTCAAAGAACAGTGGACAACCGATTATTTTTTTGTTGAGTGTAAGCAGCGTGCAGTTTGTTTGTTTGATATGTAAAGAAAGTGTTGTGGTTTTCAAAGATTGTAATCTGTGTTGTCAGGGTCATACAATTCTGTTATACGGCCAACCCGACCCCGAGCCCCCATTACAGTCAGGAGCGATAATGTGACTCCCAGAGAAAAAAGTTTGGTGACCCCTGTTCTAAAATATAAATAATAAAATAATACAGTGATAAAAAAAATAATAAAAAGACAGCCAATCAGATCGCAGAATGACTTTATTTCCATTAGTGCAGAGAGACAACAACCTCAGACACAGCACTGCAGCTCGGAGACCCCCCCCCTCCCTTACATCAGGTTATTACAATTAGGCACTTACTGAAGTTTGACAGAGTTTTTTCATGTATGTGGAGTGACTGAAAATAAATAATGAGAACATTTAATCTGATGAAGATGGAAAAACTGTCAATAAAAAGCGGCACAAAGTCAAAAACACTAAAGACATGATATACAGATAGTTGGACACAAGGCTTCTGTATCGCTGTGGTACTCAAAAGTTTGTAAACGTACACACTGAAAATAGTTTTTAACTGATCTTTTTAATATGTAACATGTTAAGGTAGCACTTACAAATACCAACACAGTGATGCATGGTAATAGGAACAGCATAGGAACTATTTATCGTCTCACGATAATGCAAAATCTCACGATATTTGCAACTCATGAAAATCCATGTGACCCAGCTCCCACTGTCACAATTGCTCAGTTAACCAGTGGTTCAGACCAATCACAGAGCAGCATTGTGGTTAGGGCAGAGCCAAAAGTGAAGCATCCAAAGGAACTACAACAAACATGGCACCTTTGGAGCAGAGTTCCACATTACCAACAGGAATTTATTTATGGGCAAAATAAAATAAAAATAATAAAAACCCCAGGATACTGTACTATGGGATCATACAGACATTTTAAGACCAAAATGACGAGGCTCACTGCAGCAGTTTCACAGAGAGAGATGACAAAATGTAAAGTAAATTGGAGCCAGAGTCGGTGGAGCTGGAAGTGCCCCCATGTTCACTTCCTATTTGGAACGTGGTGGTTGGCAGATTAGCTATGTCCATTTATATCGACAGTCTATGCTTATTCCACTATTGTAATGCTTCAACCAACCAGATTCAAGTATTTGCCTGGACGTTTCACCTTTTTTCGATCTCTTCCATCTTAATGTGTAGAACTTGTATCAGTCTAGCATTACAATAAGAACAAATTACCAGGAAACATTGTTAGTATTTTCTTTGTAGTAATATGGGAACTACCGTATTTTTTGGACTATAAGGTGCACTTAAAATTAATTTTCTCAAAAATGGACAGTGCGCCTTATAATCCGGTGTGCCTTATGTATTAATTCTTACAACTAGCACAACCAGAATTGTGCTCAAACCAATTTTATGTGGTACACGGCGCTCAAAAATCTGTCTAAATGTTTTAGTTTGATTTTGGTAAGCTACAAAGCCGCACCACTTGACAAATTGTCGGAGCGTTACACCTACCATAGTCAGGAGCCTCATGGAGAATGCCCAGTTTATGGTCCTTAGTCCGACAGAAGCTGACAGTATCAGTGCACAAGGAGCAAGCTGTTTTTTCAGCGCTTATAGTTTACGCAAATGAGCCATGTGGTTTTAAGATTCATTTATGTAAAACGTAAACAAATGTGCGCAAAGCTGCATTAAACACATTACTATTCAATGTATATTTGAGTCGTCATAGGAAATAAAAATCCAAACTTAAATGATCTACACGCAATCACATTCATAATCCACATTCACCAAGACAGGGAGGCAACACCGGGCGAGTTACACCACGATTTGCCAATGGATCGTGGATGCCTGGGCTAAGGATCAGTCTCAAGTGTCATCTGTTTGTTTCGTGTAATGCTCCTTATAAACCAGTGCAACTTATATTTGAAAATAGATGAGAGAATTCAGCATTATTGATATTGCATCATATAATCCGGTGCACCTTATAGTCGGTACAAAAATATGGTACATGGTAAAACACACTGATGTTGAAGTCCTACTACCATGCCATGACTGTACTGTGAAGTGAAGTGCAACCTTATGTCCAACAGCAGTAAAATGTTTTATGCATATATAGGTACATCATGTAAACAACACTAAACATATAAAAGAGATGTTAACCCAGTATTTACAGTCAAACCTGCTCAGAAGAGGATGTGGGTCCCTGAAGGAAAGATCTATTGTTTTAATATGGCTACTTGTGTTGTCTCTTTTATATCAAGAGACAATTTCCTGGTTTAAAAAGCACTAACAGATACTAATACTGCAAACACATAACACTGACATTGGTATTCAACAATATAACAAAATACGAAAAAATGTACAACTCGCTTTAGGTTCTGAAACTGAGAATTCATTTCAAAGGTAATGTCCAGCATTTATTTTTTTATTTAAGTGAGCGTCCCTGTAGTGTCCCAAGAAAACGTGTAACTTTTCATTTCAGACATAGCGGACATATCCACATAAAAATACTGAACCATCCCTTTGATATCCTCGACAGAAAAAAGCTTTATCTTACAGTAAAATGTCTCAAACACAAGCAATACAAAAAAAGACAAAATTAGACATGAAGCATAAGTACCTGTATTAAAAGTGCACTATGTCACTTTTCAGATTGGTGTCTGCTACCATGGTAACGCTACTGCTTTCCACAATATAGTATTAAACTTATATAAGATGCATTTATTCAGTTATGGGCGTTTTTATTGTTCCAAAATACCTTTAAAACACACATTTGTATTCTAATCACCTTAATTAGAGATAATGGGTAAAGCAATAGTATCTCCATGGAGACAAGTACCTGAAAAGTGACACAGTGCACCTTTAGGTTTCATTTTGACCTGAAAATAAATTGGAGTCCCAAAATGGCCACTCACTGTAGCTGTGGTCAGTGCTGCTCTAATGGATTTTGACAAGCGTTTTGAAAGAATAAAGAAAAACATAACGACGGACAAAGGAATATTCTGGCTAAATTCATTTCATAGTGACTTTTTTTTTTTTTTTTTTTAATTAAAGATGAAGTGTGTAGCCTGTACTCTTAACCTGGATTCCTAGTACTTAAACCTGAACAAATACAAGTCTTGCCCATTCTCAGTATTGATACTTTGCAGCTGATGTCATTAACAATGTCTGCAGGGGATGAAGCTAACTGGAGGCACCGCTCCGTCTGAAGCTGTTACTCAGTCTGACATGACAGATGATTTGTGCTGTTAAACAAGTCCCTTTAGTCACATTTACAGCATGGATCTATAATAAAAACTGGATAAGGCGTTCCCCCTCTGTCCCAGCTCGAGACAGACTAGAGGCCACTCCAGGTACTGCAACTCCCGGGAGCTTGGGCCCAGAAAGAATTTTCCCATACAGAGCGATTCATTTTATGAGAATTCAAAGGCAGACAGGGCAGCCACAACTTTCACAAAGGTCAGATTTTGTAGGATTCTTTTCTGTTTCGGGAAAATATTTGGGAATATTATATTTGGGAAAATCAAGTGCCATTGTGGGGCCCCAGTCGCAAAAACGTTGTGTCCTTAGGCAAGACACTTCACCCACATTGTCTAGTATGAAAGTGGTGCGTGAGTGATGGTGGTGGTCGGAGGGACCAGTGGTGCAGATTGACACCCTCACTTCCGTCAGCTGTTTACCACCACCATGTGTGGAGTGAATAAATAATGCTCTGTAAAGCGTCTTTGAGTGTCCAAAAAAAGCGCTATATAAAACTGATGCATTATTATTATTATTTTCACATGAACATTTAAAAAATGTTAAATCCTCAAAGTGCCTAAAAGTGATCTTTGTAAGACCACTCTAGCAGCTCTCGCTCTGATTGGTCCAAACGCTCCACACTGTGCACGTTACAGACGTCACATGAGTGGGAGGAGCTCGCCCGGACTGAGGAAGTAAATGCGGAAGAGAAAATTATTTTTGGGTCCATGCGCCAGTGAGCACAGGCCACTGACAACAATATGATGCCATCTTGGGTTCACCTTCCAGATTTTATTATAGTTCTATGGTTTACAGTCACAAGCTCACTAGCTCTGGTTTCTCTCATCTTAAAACTAACACCTAAACAGGACCATAAACACTCCTGAAAATGTGTTGTTTAAATCCTCGCATCTAAAAACTTGTTGGACAGTGTTTGCTAATGTGAACACTGTGTCACCATAGTAACTGATGAACATTCTACCATAGACACACATGCTGTACACTCCCGGCATGACATCACTGCAAAGTATCAACATGGACAGGCCATGGCTCATGTGAAAGCTCAGAACAGGTTTTAGTTCTAGTTTTAATCGTGGCATCCGGCAACCAAAAAAAGTGTGTAGCTCATTCTGCTTTTTGAACACCAAATGACAACATAAACAGCTTAAATGTTTTTGTAATTAAGAATAAAACAACACTATAATGTTTTTTGACACAGAAGATCTATTCTTTTAAATGAAATCTTAAATTCTACATACACTCCCTCCCTTTTAACCAACACACATACTAGTATAGGCAGCATATCTGTTTTGAGAGGCTCTGTCACCGAAGCATTTACCCAGCAAGACACTGCCCGAGACCAAAATCCTTCTTTTCAAATAAACTATATTTGAAATCAATGAGAAAAACATGCAACTAATTGTAGACTATAAAACAGCAGGAAATCCAATAGTTTTAAATAGGCCCCAAAATAACTGGATTTAACTGCACGGGTTGGTCAAATGAGTTCTAGCAATTCAACTTAGCAATTTTGTTATCCAAACCTGCTAAACCAAACCACAAGAAAGCCAATCGCTCTCTTTAGTAGGACAGCGTATTTTTGTATTTCACATCATCTATTTACACACCTTTTTGAAAAACCAATGCTTATAAAACATTAAATTATCTAACCATGTGACTAACTCTCTAACTTTAGTATGGGGAAAACTCGGGCACTTGGGTAATACTTTTTTTGCAAACATTAAGCATGTTCATGTCTTTCTTTCGTGCCCTTTGCAAAGAGGATAAACCAAAAACTAAAATAAATAGCCAGGAGCCCCTATGCTAGGAAATTGTCTCTTCCTTGCCAATAGCTTTCAGTGTTTGTTGCCTGAGAAAAGTCCACAGTTTTGTTGAGAAAAAGGATATGAGCAATAGCTTAAAGATGGCCCATGGAACTTTTAGGGTTTAAGGTCCATTTCCTGCTTGGCTCCACGGAGACGTTGTTGGTTTGCTTAGAACGTACCACAGTATGGCATTAATCGTATTTATCTCCATGACAAGCAATTGCAATTTGTGTATTTCAGTGATGCCTGTGAGACAAAGAAGCTCATTTTAAACAAAACTGTAACATTTCTTTTACCACAGATTAAAAGAGTTTAGTGCTTTGCTTACTGATTCTGCAGAAATCTGTCTTTTTTTTTTTTCAGTCCCCATTTTGTCCTTTCTTTTTTCCTCGTAAGCAGCCATATTTGTTTTGAGGAGCTAACTACACTGAAACTAAGTCTACGTTCAGACTGCAGGGCTTAATTTGGATTTTTTTGTGAAATCCGATTTTTTTGCGAGGTCGTTCACATTTCCAATTAACTGCGACTTGTATGTGATCTCCAGTGAGAACTTTAAACGCCCCGAAATTGTCCCACATGCGCATTGGAGGACACAATGACGTCACACGCAGCCAATGTGCTCAGTGTTTACGGACACGAGCATTGAGCACCTGGAGATTTTAAAGTTGCTGTCGTACCGGAGCCAGAACATGTACAGCTTTTTTCTTTTTTTTTTTAAGAAGAGATTTAGAGGGAGAAGGACAATGTTTTTGGCCATGGCCTTTTGTGGGGCAGTGGCAGCAATGTCCGTAGAAAGGCACGTGTGGGTGCAGAGTCGCAGCCGAGAGTGGTGGAATTGCTATGTGCTTCACTGCTTCACTGACGCGGAGGTCTTACATCATTTTCGTACGATGACAGTGTTTGTGTACATTTGTGATGTGTAGGTGGGATGAATGTGACCTGGCCATTCAGACTGAAGTCGCATGTCAAAAGATCGGATATGTATCAGTTTTAGGAGCACATATCGAAGTGGCCTGGGTCACATTTGAAAAAATCTGATCTGTGTCATTAAAAGATCAGATACAGGTCACATAGGGGAAAAAAAAAAAAAGATTTGGGTCACCTTACACACTCTAGTTTTACAGTAAGACGTATCCGATATTAGTTAAGTCCACTACCCTAAAATACCCTAAGGTGTGAACTGTTCTGTCTCTTAGTCATATTTTGTATAATTGTTCAAAACCCTAATGCATGATGCAGCTCCTTTTAGCATATCTTGATTGTTTTTGTTGTTTTGGGTCTTAGAATAGAGTTGTAAACGGGTAACTGCTTGTACTTTAGACACCAACTTTTGTTCAGAGATGGATTACACAGACGTTTAAAGGCATACTGTGGAACTTTCTTGGCAAAGTGATAATATTTCCAAAGAGACAGGCAGGCGTTGGACCACCACCACAAAAGTTACATAGCTTTTTTTTAAAATCTAAACTGCTGTGGCAAGAGGAAAAGTTGAATTGGATGAGGACGGTTTTTGAAATGTTGAGAGTCCATCTTGAATAGGTCACGTTCACGTGATATTACAACATTCTAGAATATCTACAATTTAAACACAGCTGGAGGACAGGTCAGAATATTTCTGTGGTGGAATCTGCGGTTGTAACTGTCAGATTGCTGATTTATTCACCTGGTTTATGGTTAATTTCTCTGTATTGTAATTACTGGGCCTATCCACATGAAAGAAAAACTGGGACAAAGTTTCACTCTGTCAGTATAAATAAACAAAAGCTAAATTATTTTCTCGTAATAGCTTCAAAAAGTGGTGCCATTTTTCAGCCCCAAAGACGTGAATGTTGTCAGTTGAAAGGAAAGACAAGCTTGTGGACCCAATCTCAAACAAATAATAAAATTTAATATTTGTGGGTTTCTATTTTGGGTATGTCTTCCAAAAACAGTAAATATTCCATAGAGTTTCCATAGACCATCGTCCTCCATCTCAAATTATGACATCAAATTCTAGAACGTGAACGCAACCTATTCACTGAAGTCCTACACCCAGTACTGATTCTTGCTGGGGCTCGATGTTCGACAATGCTGCAACAATTCCGGATCTGCGTCCTTGCCCCCCACCGTCGACATGGGGATGTTATTCGCTGCGTCAGTTTTACGGAAAGTCTCTGTACCGGCCACTTCTCCGTTCTTAGGCTTGGAAGAGGAAGCCGACTGGACATTGTGCTTGCCTGTTTTGTTCTTACGGATCACGTAGTACGCCAAGATCCCTGCCAGGAGAAGTAGCAGAAGAATTACGAGAATCGGGATTAGAATGGACCAGATGTTGCTACGCTTGGATGCAACTGGTTTTCTATGGGTGCTGGTGGGAGCCGTGGTGGGCCAGTTACCCATTCGTGGCCATTGGGTGCCGGTGGGAAGGTCATAACCAGGTGGGAGCCTCAACAGCGTCACAGGATACACCCCAGTTGCATTATAAGGGCTGGTTTGAAAAGACAGGACGCACTCTGCAGGTGGGACTCCATGAGCTTTGAGCAAAAACCTAGCTTCGTCTTGATTTACACCCGATTTTGAACGCGATGGTTTGATCTCCATAGCAACGTGCCCATCGTCTAGTTCCTGTTGGCTAAAAGTGTCTACGGTCTGCCCTGCCCTTGGACCATCCGAAATGACAAATCTTGCGCTTTTTGGTTGCTGGATGACCGTGAACGTTGGCGATGTTCTCGTTTTATTTGCCAATGGAGTTGCGTCCAGTAGTTTGCGATCTACTCTCACTTTGGTGCCCTGAGGTACCATTGGGTTTTCGGCGATGTTAGCGAGAGGCTGGACCGTGATGTTGAGAGTGGAGGAGACGTTTGCAGCCCTGCTCCGAGCCACGAAGGCTACGCTATCCCTCGGTGATGTAGATTTGACGAAGCGGACACTCACTCTTCCTTGGCGAATTTGTTCTTGCGTGAAGGCGGAAGTCGGTTGGCGGTCCACCATAACTGCTGCGTATTTGGGTACACTTGTAATCTTATACAGCACGTCTTCTTTTAAGGGTCCACCCGTAGTAGCTTTCAACATCTCTTCAGTTATCAGTGTTTCGTCATCGCCTTGTTTAACTTTGATTTCAGGAGCTTTTTTAAGGACTAAAGTGTGAGCAAGAACGCCGATATGAAGAGTAAATGGTTCAGTTTGGTGCTCTCCATCTGTGACGTAAAACTCGAAAAAACCTTCTCGTAGACTATCATCGCTCTGGAATCCAATTTGACCTCGATTGACCATATCTTGAGTGAAATCGGTCGTAATGTCCATTGTTAGCAAGTCCACGAGTCTTCCATTTCTGGGCGGTTTGGTCACCTTAAAGTGCACCTCATCGGGCGGGCTGTCTTCGTCTTGCGTGTTGAGATGTTTTTGAGTTAAAATTGTCATAGAACCTTGGAGGACTTCGAGAAGCATATCGGAAGTGACCAATTCTGGAGGATATGAACCACGTCGTCTGATCGGTATGTTAAAGATTTCATCCAAAACTACAAATTCGGCTGCGGGGGAGATACCTTGGTCCAAAGTCTTTAGTCTTGCTCTGAACGCAAAACTATCAGAAGAAGCACCAGAATCATCGTGTAAGTATTCCACTACTCCGGTGTTGACATCTTCCTGCATGAAATAAGGTGATTCCCGGGATAGGTCCTGCCCTCTGAGGGTTAAGCGGCCGTGGGAAGGGAACTGTTTGATTTCGAAGACCACATCTGCGTCGCTGCGTTTGGATTCAGGAAGACTGGCCAGAAGGTTGGAAGCGTCAAGAACTGATTCGTCAATGGTTTTTCGCTGACCCTGCACAATATCCAAACCTGAGGAGAGAAAATGGAGAGAGAATAAATGTAATGAGTTAGTTTTGTAGTTTTTAACCATAGTTACCATATTTACCGTAATCTTTTCACACATGTTGGAATCATCCTGTCTAGTGCTATTTACTTGCAATTACTCAAAAATTAAACATAGCATAAGATAGCATACAAAACAAAGATAAAACTGGGCACCAGTGAAGCAAAACTATAACTCCAGGTATGTTTCTGATGATAGAACAATGTCATAGCATTGTTAAAAGCCCCCCAAAAGTAAATTTGATTGAAAAAATCTGTTCTTAAAAATAATATATCACACAAAATGTACTATTGTGACCATCAAGCCATGTTATAATGTTGTTAGGTCATCAAAAACATAGCTTAAGTTGTGGATGGATGTTTGACTAATCCTGGTTTATTAGACTGTCTACTAGCCTGATTCATCAGCTGGTTTTACTTCGTGGAAACCGTCTGACCTAGCAGCATTAGGATTCGTTCATTCGACGGTAGGCGGGTTCTTTTTAATTTAACCAATTGCTGCTATTTGGTTGTGACGCATATATAATGCACCGGAACATTCAGTGGTGTCCAAGTAATTGCCAGCACAACAGCAAACAAAGCGGAGAGTGAACGTCTGTCAACGATCATTGTCGTTTCTGCGAGATGAACTTGCGAACTATAGGTGCAATAAAAATTGGAAAGTTTGTATTGATGAAGGAAGTCAAAAGGAGGATAGCGCATGCAGTCTGTTATTGCAACTCGGGTTGGTTCAGCTCTTCGCTGATTGGCCGGTGCACAAGCTACAAATTCCGGGGTTCTTGAAAACCATCCAGTGTATTCTGATTGCTGACGCTGAAGAGAAATGAAACTGAGCAGAGGCACTAGGTGGCGCCAGCCTGGCTACCTGTCTACATCTCCAAAGCTCAAAACCCTCTGTTCCCCCTTGTGATGTCATGAAGTAGTAGTTTTCAGTTTAACAGCTACAGTACCTTTTACCTTTAGTTCAGTAGAGACTGGCAGATCCAGGTCTGAAATGATCTACTGTAAATATTTCTAGTGAAAGTGCACGGAGTATAAAAACACAGTGGAGCATTTCCTGAATTACCACATGACATCACAAGGTGGATCAGAACGTTTTCAGTTTGAAAGAAGAATTATGCAGCGTATAACATAGATAAGAAAATAGTGTAATATGGGCCCATTAAATGTCTTCTTTAACTCAATTTCAGTGTTGTTGCCTTGACCTTTGTTCTTCCACAGCTGTGAGGAGACGTTGCTATGGGCAGCGTAGTATGAGATGGTGATGGGAAGGACGTGTCTGACGTCTGGGGCTGGCTGGGAGGACAGAATCAGCTCTACGGAATCCCTCGTGACCCAGAAAGGTTCTTCTGGAAGCTGGTGCTCATAAAACACCGCTCCGGACTCCAGCTATGGGACAGAGACACAGAGACGAGGCGTCAAATTTACAGTCAAATCGTTTTCATTTCATAAATCACAGCTTAAGTAATTGTTAAAGGCAATAGATTTTATTCAGTCCCGAGTGTCCCAAACCAAGCAAGAGGAATCTATAACTGTCATCACCAGAGAATTTCAAACCTTTCGTGCCAAGTTCCACATCAGAAAATATTTGGATTTGCAATACCGTAGTTAATGGGCTAAACAGTGAATCTCCAATAGAGTCATATAGAGGCCCCTTCCCTCCATCTGAAATCACTTTGTAGAGCATTAACAGAACTTAGTGATGCTTTACCATGGGAACACAACGCACACATTAGCAAACACTGCCAAATAAATTAAGAAGAAAGAAAAAATATAACCTGGATTTAAACAGGACCTTTTCAGGAGCCTGTAATTGATACGAGTGTTCATGGTCCTGTTGAGGAATTTGATTTTCAACCAAAAAGTGAGAGTGACTAACTGAAAAACTGTTGAGCAGGTGTGGGGTGGGCTTTGGAGCGATGACCGCGAACCGACAGTCACAACAATCCAATGTGGGTGAACCGGTACACTCCGGACTTTGAAACAGAGCGGGCATTTGCGCTTGGTTGATGCCATTTCCCTTTTCTCCAGACACGACGGGACATCGCGGTGACCAGCAGTGCCAGGTTGGGGTGAGGCTGAGAGGGGGTCCTCATGTACCACCTGTAGACTCCAGTAGCTGTGCTCATCACGTAAGAACCTGCATCTGAGTCATTGGCGGCTGCTAGTCCAACTCGAATATTCACATGTACTGGCCATAGTTGATCCTAAAGAGGTTTACAGACATGGATTTGGCCCAAAAGTCAAATTTTTTTCTTGCAAATATGCACTAAAATGCCAAAATAAGGCCAGGGATAAGTATACATTTCTATTTTAGACCCATTTACACAATTAATCAGTGGAAAAAAGTGATTTTGGTGTTCAGTGACCCACTAAAAGCACAAATCATCTCAGTAAGCCAATGATGTTCATTTTGTCTTCTTATATACTTTAACTTCTTGGGTTCTTTTTAAAGACAATGCAGTAAAGTGTGTTTACCTTGTTGACATGTTTCGGCTGCTAGCTGCAAGCCATCTTCAGAACTGTCACTGGTACGAGCTGTTGGCGGACCAACAGCTCGTACACCCCAAGGACAAAATCCCACAAGAACAAAAATGCAATGCCATATACGAAATTCAATGCAAATCATGCAATAAATCATACATAGGGGAAACAGGCCGGGCATTTCACATCCGAAAAAAGGAACACCAAAAGGAATGCGAGAAGGAAACGTCAGGGAGACTCACCAGAACACAAAAAAGATAAAGCAGAACAGGAAAACCTAAAATCCGCCATATCAGACACTGTAAAAGGAACAACCACATTATGGATCGGGACGGGGCTCGGGTCATTGGATCGGAAAACAACAAGTTCAAACGCTGGATCAAGGAGGCCATTGAAATCAGGAAACGAGGCACGGACAGCATTAACCGTGATGACGGCGCGTTCCTCCTTTCACACACCTGGGACACCCTCCTCCAGAGAACACCGGGCGACGGGAGGCGTGGTCAGTCTGAGCGACCTGCCAGGTCCATCAGGCTGACCACGCCTACAGGAAGTAACAACAGCTGATATACGACATGTCACTACCAACACCGGTGACAGTTCTGAAGATGGCCTGCAGCTAGCAGCCGAAACATGTCAACAAGGTAAATACACTTTACTGCATTGTCTTTAAAAAGAACCTAAGAAGTTAAAACACAAATCATCTCACCTGTTATAGTCCAACAAAATCAGTTCTTTACGGTCAGATTGTATTTAAAAAAAAAAAAAACATCAAATTAAAGTCTAACTTAAGGTACAGAGCTTCAGACAGAGCAGTGCTTCGAGTTAGCTTCACCTCCCAAAGAATGTTGATGACATAAGCTGCAAAGTTTTAGTTAACAAGTGGTCCAAGACTAGTTTTTATATCAATCTAAGTTTCCTTTTTACAGTATTGGAAAGAATATATGAAGAAAATGTGTTAAGTTAGAACACCGATTTATTGCAATGGACACAATTAGACTGACTTTTTTTAAGAGCCATAATTTGATCCACAAATACCAAAATTTCCTGTCTTATTCTGCATTAAAAGTGCTAACCCTGTAGTTTATATGTTCTGAAAATGTGATTCTT
Organism: Boleophthalmus pectinirostris; assembly: GCF_026225935.1. NCBI lineage: Eukaryota > Metazoa > Chordata > Actinopteri > Gobiiformes > Gobiidae > Boleophthalmus > Boleophthalmus pectinirostris. The sequence goes on along the minus strand of NW_026571152.1, from coordinate 8,125,261 downwards.
GTATTAGTTTGTCAAGTCATATTTCAGTCTGTTTATTAGTTTTTCTGGCATGTTTAAAGGCCCCGTATTGCACTATTTCCTAATCTCTGTTATAATGTTGTTTCCTCATCACAGACACACTGAAGATGTGTTTTGTTTCATTCACACATGTTTAACACACAAACAAACCCTGCAGATTTAGAGGTTCTTCTCTCAGAAGACACTCTCTTCCACCTTGTGATGTCATGTGGTAATACAGATAGTGTTGGGGAGTAACAGATTAAATGTACTGGAGTTACATAATCAGAGTACAAATTATGACTGTATTCAGTTACAGTTACTGTTTCAGTGAGTGGTAATTGCATTACAGTTACTTTGTTGAAATAAATGGATTACACAGCGGGATTTTCCTGTTTTCACATTATTTTTTTTTTTTTTTTCGGTACTCATTGCTGGAAACTAAACCAGGACTAAAACCAGGTCTAAACCAGGACTAAACCAGGGGACTAAACCAGGACTAAAACCAGGTCTAAACTAGATCTAAACCAGGACTAAAACCAGGTCTAAACCAGGTCTAAACTAAAACCAGGTCTAAACCAGGACTAAACTAGAAAACTCTAAACCAGGACTAAACCAGGTAAACCAGGTCTAAACCAGGACTAAAACCAGGTTTAAATCAGGACTAAACCAGGACTAAAACAGGATTTAACAGGACTAAACCATGCTGCGCTGGATGTGTCTCCTCCTCTTCTATGAATAATATTTTTAATACGGTTAAGTATCCTCGTCTTTGCTTCTCTACAGCAAATCAAGTAATCCAAAGTATTCAGATTACGTTACTCACTTTAAGTAATTTAATGGATTACGTTACAAACTACATTTTGGGGTATGTAATCTGTAATCTGTAGGGGAATACATTTTAAAAGTCACCTTCCCAACACTGAATACAGATAGAGCTCCACTGTGTTTTTAACCTTCATACACCTTCACAGAGATTGGAACGGCCCATCTCTACTGAAAAAAAGCTAAAAAAACACAAACGAAAACCACCACAAACATCACAAGGTGGAACAGAGCATTTTGAGCTTTGAAGATGTAGACAGACTAATAATAAAGGGTTACTCAGACATGTGTGAATGAAACAAAACACAACTCCAGATCTGTAACTGATGTGTAACAACGGCTGTGTCCAAATGTCCACTACATGTCCATACAGTGCACTCATCCACAGAGCGATTTGGATGGAGTCTAGGTGAAAAAAGGCCGATAAACTCTGATAAAACTTGATTTCTGTCATAAATAATGATCAAATCAGACCGGCAAACAAATATTCATGGTCTAATAATAATCATACAAGTTTTTGTCACGATGGGTTTCACGTAAAAGGACTGGATTATTTGCTCTTTGTCTGAAATGTGGAAATTATCGATCTATTAATGGCATAACACCATAAAGGCTGATTTAAGATTGTTTTACTCAGAATCACGGATCTACAGAGTCATAAACCAGCACTTTTATCTGCTTTCATTCAGTCGGGTTGTCCAGTTAAACGCCTTTCGATGAACGCCGTTGTTTTCATGAGTTTCGGAATGCATTGTGGTCTATATTGACTGCTGTAGTGACCAACGATGCCCACTACTTTTCGAGGTGCATTGTGGGAAATTTTGAGTGCATACTGGACATTCGGACACCACTGAAAATGGCATGGAAATAGTAGGAAATAGTGTGGACATTCAGACACAGCCAACATTATAACATGCAGGTTCCCACTCTTTTTCACTGACAAAATGTTCGCCTTTTCCATGACTTAAAGTTAATTTTCCATGACTTTGCGGCACGTCCATGTGTAGAATTGAACATACTTTTAGACCTAAATATGAAATGTAACTCTTTCCACTCAACTTATGGTTTGGTATTATAATTTTTGAACATTCAAAATCCTGTCAGTGCATTTATTATCATCTCTTTTAAACAAAAGGTGCAGACGTTCAGAAATAATCATAACAGCCTCATGAGAACTTCACAGAACGCTTTAGTTGCATGAAAGAGATACAAAATTTCCATGACTTTTCCTAAAACTTTCACTGAACTTACAAAATTCCATGACTGATGAATGACATTTTCAATTTCCATGACTTTTCCAGGATTTCCATGACCGTGGGAACCCTGAAAGCTCAGAAGAGTCAGTTTTGTGTAATATGGGACCTCTAAAATTTGAACTTTGCACAGAATCCTGTAATTAAAAGATAATTTGCAACTCTTATCTTAATTGTTTATCAAAAAATTGCAGTTACATTTTCAGTTCTAGTATCGATTAACGTCTGGGTACCAATTCTTTTAACAGCCCTGTAGCTCTAACCGTTGCTTTTTCCCCTGCAGTTCCAATGGTCACAGCCCTGGTTTTGTTTGGCTCGCTGGATAATTCTTCCACCACTGGAATGTCATGAATCATTTTGAAACACTGAGGTCATACGTCCTGATTTCAGCTGCTTTTTCGCCCAATCTCTCTTATACGAAAACAAACTGAAGGAAGTGGAAACATAAACACAAGACGGACAAACAGCTCCAATTAGAACCTGGCTCAAAATGGGAAAAACAAAATAAACAAAACTCTATAATTAAGGGTCAGGTCAGTGTATATAAATGCATTAATAAGATGTAAACCCTAATAAATATACGACTTTTCTGGTGGAAGTTACGCCACACGTTTGATTCCATGGAGTCCAAAATCAGGAGAAATCGAAGTAAACTTAATTGTGCACTATGTAATTTTTTTGTTTGGGGGTCCATCACCTGCTTGTTTCTATGGATACATCACTGCTCTGCCTGGAATGTTCCACAGTATGACATTAAACAGCTCTACTTTACATTTATTCAATTATAGAGGTGGGTTTATAGGTCAAAAAATACCTAGAAAAATAAAAAGGCAGTCTAACTCTGAGTAGGGTCGCCTCTGCACAGATCTGACCTGTAACTTGGTCCGGCTTGGTCTCCGTGAAGATAGGAAGGTTTATTTGACACAATGAATTGAAACGTTCCAGACAGTATCTCCATGGAGAACAGCATTTGACCGAAGCCTCCACCAGAAAAGTTTCACAATGCAAAAATTTAAGCAGACCTCATGACTAGTCCTGCTTTGGTTCTGGTTTTGATCCCAGTTAAGTCCTGATATAGTCACGCTCTAGTACTGGTTTAGTTCCAGGTTTAGCCTCTGCTGAGCTGCAGTTTTGAACCCAGGTCGAGTTCAGATTCTAGAATGTGGTGATGTCATGTTTTCAGATGGAGGAAAAGAATTATATTTTGTCACGAAATATCCAAATGGTAAACTCACAAATGTTGGGTGGGACAAGATCTCGTGCCACAAGATCTCGCAGGACAAAAATGTCACAAGACTATACACACTTGAGAAAAATGTGCTGGTGGGTTGCATCTTTTGAGATGTTGTTATTCTGAAAAACACTGCTAGAATGACAGCAAAATTACAAAATTAAGTAAATACAAAGACAGAAGCCAACTTTGAACAGAAATGGAGGCCTCAGACATCATCTATCTCCCATCTACAACTCCATCCTCAAACCTAAAACAAAGTAAACAATAAAACACTCATTATAGACCTGAATGATTCGCATAATAATGTGATTATTATGAATGCATCTCCCGCGTTTTTTATCTTCTGTATGTGAAGCACTTTGTGACCTATGTCTGTGAAAAGTGCTATATAAATAAACTTTGGTAACACTTTTAGGGTAGACTAATTAACATCTAACTACCTGCTAATTAGCATAGTTGTAAATGGTGAATTTGTCATTAATTAGTATTTATTTAGCCCTTATTAATCTCAAATTCTCCAAAAGCTTATTCTACTATTAGTTAGATCAGAAGTGTCAAACTCATTTTGGTCCAGGGGCCGTATCCAACCTACTTTGATCCCAAAGGGGCCGGATCAGAAAACTCATGGCATATAAACCCCAAAAATAACAATAAGTTCAAATATTTGTGCAGAGAAACACAAATCTATTACACAAATCTTTAATTGATGAACTCTTTTATAAAATAGTATAATATTATGAACAACCTGAAACTTTAAGACACTTTTTGTGTGCATTTCATAGAATTTAGTCATGTTTTCTTTTTGCTCCTGAAACTTGGCATCTTTTAGCCTGCACAAGTGCATCAACATCAGGCACCGTGTCCTGAGTAGCTGCTGTCTTCAGAATGTCATTCAAGTGTTTGTGTGTTGTGTGTTCAGCTTTGAGTGCGGCTTTGTTTTCTTAATGTTCATTTCTGAGAAAACCCGCTCACAAAGGCAGGTAGTAACTGTAAATCTATTATTTCTAGTTGCATGTCTCTGGTCACATCAGAGGTTTTGACTGTGAATGGTGTGCGAAAAATTGCAAATTCGGTCTTCAGGTTTTAAAATATAATTAAAATATTTTAGGAGAAAATCAGACCAGGGGCAGATTAAAGGTCTTGGAGGGCCGGATCTGGCCCCTGGGCCGTATGTTTGACACCCCTGAATTAGACATTTACAAACACTTTCCTATTAATACACTCCTTATTACTACTTATTAGTATGATACTAGGTCATTTTTGTCCATGAATTATGATTCTAATAAGCTGGCGTTGTTAAGGACTAGTAGCAGAAGAAATGTACTTTTTAGTTATTTGCACCAAAATCTTATTACAATCATAATTCATGGACAAAAATGGCTTACTATCACATTAATAAGCAGTAAGAAGGAGTGTATTAATAGGGAAGTGTTTGTAAATGTCTAACTAATAACAGAATACATTTATGGGGAATTAGCCATTAATAATGGCTAAATAAATACTAATTAATGACAAATTAACCATTATAACTATCAACTACCTAAACTTTACTTACTTACATACTTACTAATATGACCTGCACTCAGTACAGATGAATAGGCCTAGCTAAGAAACAGAAACTGTAAACAAGTAGGGTGTTCGTTCCAGAGTAGTTTCGGTGTAGTTAGCTCCTCCCTGCAGACAGATATAAGGCAGTGTCCACCAGCGTCTGACCAGAACTGAAGAAGCAGTTTGCATGGACCTAAATAAACATTTGTCCAGTTGACAAATTGAATTTCTGGATTCCTGGACGACTGAGGAATTCTGCACAAACAAAATCAGACTATTTACATCTTAGAAATGATGTCAAAATTTCCCCTTGTCTCATTCTCATGGACCCAATCTCGTGTCTTGTCATGTCTTGTTTTGTGGAAATTGTGTCTCGCCCCATCCCCAGAGATGAGACCCTACAACTCACAATATTACAGCAAATCTGTGTTTTAATAATATGACATTTAACTGCCCCTCATCTCCGTTAAAAATGATAGATGATAAAATGTTGTGATGTCATCTGAAAACAGACAATGGCAGATTTACGTTTTTGAAAGAAATATCCCCAATGGAAATCCACAAATGCTGAACCTTGTGAGACAAGATGAAGAAGGGACTGGGTCCACAAACCTGCAGCATTAATATCATGATGAAAACAACATCTTTAGAGTTGAATCAAGTCACCATCACTCATGTTTGTGTATTTATACTCAGTGCTGGGGCGTGATGGATTACATGTACTGGCATTATGTAATCAGAATACAAATTATGAGTAACTGTATTCAGTTGAAATACATGGGTTATTTTCCTGTTTTCACATTTTGGGCTATATCCCATTTTTTAAATTGTTATTTAGTCCTATTTACTAGGACTAAATCCAGGTCTAAACCAGGTCTAAACCAGAACTAAAACCAGGTCTAAACTAGGACTAAACCAGGACTAAAACCAGGTCTAAACCAGGACTAAAACCAGGTCTAAACTAGGACTAAACCAGGACTAAAACCAGGTCTAAACCAGGACTAAACCGGGTTTAAACCAAGACTAAATTAGGACTAAATCCAGGTCTAAAAGCAGGACTAAATCAGGACAAAACTAGGACTAAAACCAGGACTAAACCAGGACTAAAACCAGGACTAAACCAGGACTAAAACCAGGAATAAACTAGGACTAAAACCAGGACTAAACCAGGACTAAAACCAGGACTAAATTAGGACTAAACCAGGACTAAAACAGAATTAAACAGGACTAAACTAGGACTAAACAATGACACCTAACAGTAGGTGGACATAATTTAAGGCAGCAGTGATCTCATATAGAAATAATTTCTCTATCAATAATATTTTTAATATGGTTAAGGAAAGACTGGGCTTTTTATTGTCTTTATGCAGACAAAACTTCTTATGTTCAGATTTCCTTGCCTTTGCTTCTCTACAGTAAACAAAAGTCTGTTCATGGAGACTTGGGCTCAACAAACAATTTGAAGAGAACAAATATGAATTTTCAGGATGTGGTTGGTACATTCATGTCGTTTTAAAAAGAACGACAATATTAAGTAATCCAAAATATTCAGATTACGTTACTCATTTTAAATAATGTAATGGATTCTGTTACAAACTACATTTTAAGGTATATAATCTGTAATCTGTAGGGGAATACATTTTAAAAGTCACCTTCCCAACACTGTATATACTGACCTAAAAAACACGGCACTCAAGCAAATTCCATCCTAGAATTCCTGCCCTCCAGCTCAGTTTAAACTATCGATACTTCTCTGGCGTTTGATTGTTTTAACACAATCTGACAAGAAAGAGCTGTTTTACTTGGAACTACAACAAGTTCTCTCTCACACATAATATTACAGTTACAAGTTAGTATTAGCCGACAGTTTTTCAGATAGTCACTCTCACTTTTTTGTTCAAAGTCAAACTCCTAAACAGGACCATGAACCCTCGGACTGATCACAGGCTCCTGAAAATGTGTTGTTTAAATCCATTTTGTATTTGCTTGATTTCTCAGACTGTCTTAAAGCTTTTTGGCTGTGATTTGAGGTGTAACGATATTCAAGTCTCACGATACAATACTGTCACGGTATGAACCTCGCAGTACGATATTTATTGGGATATCATGGGAAAGCTCACGATACGGTGGGGAGGCTCACGATTAGAGATGTAACAATATCCAAATCTTTCGGTACGATATTTTCACGATATGCATCTCACGGTACGATATTTTTTGCGATATTTTGGAGACCCTGATTTAATTGTAGATAGGACACTTTTTTGCTTTTAAAATACCTTGACAAGATTTTGATGTGAATTATTTCCATCAGAATCCCAAGAATTCAAGTAAAAACATATTTTTTCATGTTGTCTGCGCTGAAATGAATCATGGGATATGTAGTTCCCGATGTTGATTAAAGTCTTAAAGTGCCTTGCAAGACTTAATCCAAAGAACTAAGATTTAAAAGTGCTTAGAACTGTCATTTCTTCTTGTAGTCTTCACTGTAATGGAGCAAAGGATCATGGTCTATGTAGTTCCCTTTGTCTTTTTTTTAGCTATTGTTGCACCAGAGACTCGTAATTCGATATATTGTGATGGTCCACGATTTTATTGTGTGAACTTTGACGATACGATATCACGATATTTCGGGTATTGTTACATCACTAGTAACTGTATCTAAAATGCGTTGTGTCACCATGGTAACTCCTGAACATTCCACCGTAGAAATACATATAGAACACCCCAAGACTGAAGTCATAGTGTTTGGTCCACAGAAACAAAGGGACAGTGTCAGCATCACCTCCAGTCTCTCTCTCTAAAACCTTCAAATCAGGCAAGAAATCTAGGGGTAATAATGGACTCAGACTTGAACTTTAACAGCCACATCAAGTCAATAACATCTGCAGCCTTTTACCATCTAAAAAACATAGCAAAAATCAAAGGTTTACTGTCTAAATCAGACTTGGAGAAACTTATCCATGCGTTTGTCTCCAGTAGGTTAGATACTGTAATGTTCTGCTCACTGGTCTCTCCAAACGAGCTGTGAGACGCTGCAGAACATCCAGAACGCTGCAGCTCGGGTCCTTACTCGAACTAGGAAGTACGAGCACATAAGTCCTGTGCTCAGGTCTCTGCACTGGCTCCTGTGCCTCAGAGACTTTAAAGCAGCTCTACTTGTGTACAAGTCTCTCCATGGCCGAGCACCAAAGTCCATCTGTGACATGTTAGTGTCATAATGAACATCTCACACTCTGAGGAGCTCAGGGACCGGCCTCCTGCTGGTGCCCAGAGTCACGACTAAACAAGGGGAGTCAGCGTTTCAGGTTCATGCAGCTAAAACCTGGAACAGTCTGAACATGTGAGACAGACTCTTCTGTGACGCTGTTTAAATCCAGGCTCCAAACATTTCTGTTTAACTGTGCATATAACTGAAAGGTTTTCATTCCGCACTCTTCTCTCCAATTTATGTCTCTCTTTTTTAATTTTAATCTTCATGATTATTTATGTTTTGATTAGTTTTTATTATGATTTTAATGTATTTCTTATTCTGTAAAGCACTTTGAATTACTTTGTGTACGAATTGTGCTGTACAAATAAACTTGCCCTGCCAACCATGACGTCACTGCGAAGTATCAATAGGGACTGAAGAATTTATTAGAGGATTATAAAGTAGGTCTAAACCAGGATCAACATGGTCTAAACCAGGTCGAGACTCTTCACAGGGGAGGCCCGAGTTTCCCTGAGAAAGTCTGAGCTCTCAGGCTGATCTGGGCACAGTCACCAGTCTGGGATGGGAATGTTTGTAGCAGCAGAAAAAAATCCTTGGGAATCCAGTGGGAGAGAGATACTGTCCAAATAATTACTCAAGTAACTGTAAGGACCACTGAGTAGCCTAACTGTTTGACGTAACATCTGATTTATTATAAAGGTTTAACGTAAAGGAAAAGATAAAATAGAAGTTCTATGTTACACAAAATGGAATGGTTATAATTAGGGGTGTGCAAAAATATTGAAATATCGATATATCGTATCGTTTAATGTAATGATACAGTATCGATATCGTGGGCTGCTGTATCAAGTATTTTTGGTGTATTTTACTAAATTATTTTGTTACAGCCCTACAGTTTTGTTGTTTGTTTAGTGGAAGGAAACTCATTCACACAGCAAAAAGGTGAGTTAAAATGAAAATTAAGAACATCTGACTTTATCTGAGTCGACTCTACCAATGGAATAAGTGTTTTTCTAAATTCAAGTGACATTCAATTTCATTTCTTATTTTAAGGGTTGTTGTTTTTCTTTTTTTAAGTGTAGCAAGTTGTATTTTCATATTTTAAGAACACAAAATCGTATTCGGCTGACAGATCATTTAACTTGTCAAGTGGAATTTACTCAAATCATGATAAAACTTTCTTAATTCAAGTCATCTTAACTTGGCGAGATTTTATTTTTTGCAGTGCATGTGACACATTTGACATTTTCACAGTTTTGAGGATTAAAATGTTTTTGTTTCATATGAACTTTACACAAGACGTGGTTTAACAAAGACTTTTAGTATCACAGACATAATTGAACCTTTATTTTTATTGAACGGTATCGAATCAATTTGAAATATATCGTATCGAATTGTTAGTTCACTGTATCGAAATATGTATCGTATCGTGGCCTATGTATCGAGGTATGTATCGTATCGGCAACTTCTTAATGATACCCAGCCCTAGATATAATATTGTTTTCTCATCAAAAACAGACCTGGAGTTGTGTTTTGTTTCATTCACACATGTTTGAGTAACTCTTTATTATCAGTCTGTCTACGTCTCCAAAGCTTAAAATGCTCTGTTCCACTTTGTGATGTCATGAAGTGGTAGTTTTCAAGTGAACAGCTCCTTTTAACTATAGTTCAGTAAAGATTGGCAATTGAAAATGAAACTGAAAGTATCCAAATGATTCTAGTGTAGGTGTACGGGGTTTCAAAACACAGTGAAGCACCCCATGACATCACAAAGTGGAACAGAGTGTTTTCTGTTGAACATGTGTGAATGAAACAAAACACTCCAGGTCTGTTTGTGATGAGGAAACAATATCAGAACATAGATCAGAAAATACCAGAATATGGTCCTCTAAATAACGTCCTTTTCATAACATCAATAACAGCGTCATTTCCAAACTATGCATAATAAAAATGATCAAATCTAAAACATATCTGAAGGCGTGGTGAAGGAAACGCAAATGTTCAAATCATGCTCCACCAAAGCCAAGTAAGAGTACTGTTACTTTGTACTGTGTTAGAAAGCTGCACACAAATTTCTTCAAAAAGTTTCTAAAGTAAATTAAGTGAATATAACTTGGAAATGTGAATGTATAGCATAGCAAGTAAAGATAAAAATGTTAAAACTGGCAAACAACATAATCGTAGTAAATAAAAAGAGTAAATATTCTTTCATTTTTTAGACTGACCTGAGGTGTATACCATATATGCAGTGTTGGGAAGGTGACTTTGAAAATGTATTCCCCTACAGATTACAGATTACATACCCCAACATGTAGTTTGTAACGTAATCTATGAAATTACTTAAAGTGAGTAACGTAATCTGAATACTTTGGATTACTTGATATTGTCATGCTTTTTAAAACTACATGAATGTAACAACCACATCCTGAAAATTCTTGTTTGTTCTCTTCAGATTGGCCCTGGCTTAGACCTGGTTTAAACCTGGTTTAGTTCTGGTTTAGTCCTGGTTTAAACTTGGTTTAATCCTGGTTTAGACTTGGTTTAGATCTGGTTTAGTCCTGGTTTAGTCCTGGTTTAGTTTTTAGTCCTGGTTTAAGTCCTAGTTTTAGATCTGGTTTAGACTTGATTTAGACTTGGTTTAGACTTGGTTTAGACCCGGTATAGTCCTAGTTTAGTCCTGGTTTAGATCTGGTTTAGACCTGTCTTAGTCCTGGTTTTAGTCCTGGTTTATCCCAAAATGTGAAAACAGGAAAATACCGCCATGTAATCCATTTATTTCAACAAAGTAACTGTAATCCAATTACCACTAATTGAAACAGTAACTGTAACTGCATACAGTTACTCATAATTTGTACTCTGATTATGTACTCCGGTACATGTAATCTGTTACTCCCCAACACTGCATATATGCACCTAAATATTTTGTATTTTCAGAACTAAGAGGAAGAGCAGCCAAGCATTCAGTGTTAAATGTCGCCATCTGCTGGAGACAATGTACACTTCAACAGTATGAGAATACCAGATGTAAGTTTTAGTATCAAGAAGTATATAATTTATGATATTTCTCGCAAATATACAGTTATAAATTGGGAAAACTTAATGATCTTGATCTTGCTCCACCCCATTATTAAATGTGTTAACACAGTTGAATTTAAATACTGGAGCATGGAGCAGAGGAGACTGTAAAATCCCATTCAGAAAGACTTCATTTAGACAGTCGGCCTTTTCAGGTCTCGCTGCACACTCATGGAATCTGGTCCCCACAGACATAAGGAACATGATCTCTATCACTAGTGGCTTCTGGACAATCAGACATAACTACATCAACATAACTAATCAAATGTCTGTGTGTTTTAATATAGTTCATATTCAATGATCTTAGCGTCTTTTGTCATGTGTGATGGACTGAATGTTATTGTGTCTATGTTATGATTTTTGTCTCACCATCAACCTGCCAATGGGACTACGGATGAAAATGATCCTACATGGTAACTCTGGCACAGTTACATGATGTACTAACACTGTTGGGCACGTTACTTCAAAACTGTAATGCGTTATTTATGACTTGTTACTGTCATTTCAAAGTAATTCATTACATTACAATGTTACTGCATTTAAAATGTAAGGCATTACACTACTATTGCATTACTTTAAGTTACTCTCACCAGAATAACTGTGAAGATGCTGAACTTCTGCGCCGTATATGGACTGAACCAGGACTAAACCAGGACTGAACCGAGGACTGAACCAGGACTAAACCAGGACTGAACCGAGGACTGAACCAGGACTAAACCAGACTGAACCAAAATTGAACCAGGACTAATCTTGGACTAGAACTTGGAATCTAGGAGCACCCCTGAGAGAACCCCGAGTCCGTGGAACAGGATGTCTTTATTGTCTCTTTGTCTCAGGATGTCTCTTCGTATGAAGAAAAAAACAAAAAACCCACCACTTCAATCCAAATTAAAAAAGCACTGTAACGCCTTAATTTGTACCGAGTCAAATATTACAATTTTTTTTTCCCTGTAATGCCTTACATTACTGCGTTACAGCAAAAAGCAATGGATTACAGCAATTTGTTACTTTTATAATGTGTTACTCCCAACACTATGTACCAACACATGCTGATCAATGTGGACTGTCCCATATTTAATAAATAAACATAAACATAATCCTAATGGAGTCACTGCTCAGACCAAAAAAAAAAAAAAAGATTTAACTGGAACTACAACAGGTGAGCTGTTTTGTGCTGTTAACAAGTTCCTTTGTCACTCTCACCTTTTTGTTGAAAATCAAAATCTCCTAAACAGAATGAGCGCTCGTACTGAACACAGGCTCCTGAAAATAAATAGTTTTAATCCATTTTCTGTTTTCTTAAGTTGACTTAATGTGTGCATTGTGTCACCATGGTAACTACAGAAACATCCGACCTTAGAAACAGGTCTGCATGTAGAACACCCCCAGCGTAATGTGACTGCAAAGTTAGAATGTTGTGACGTCATCTGAAGCCCTGATTTGCAGCTTCCGGTCATATGCGACATTTTGAGGACTTTTCACATTCAAAACATACAGGTTTTAAATAGTTAATCGCTATGGCAACGGTCTTAATCTCTCATGGTAATTCTGAAACCCCTCACCTGTGTCTGTGAGAAGCGCGTGGTCTCGTCAAAGCGGTTGTGTCCGCGGGCGATGATGAGTCTGCCCAGGCGAGGGGGTCTGACCAGGGAGTAGCTGATCTCGTTTCCGTCCTCATTGGTCCTTGCCCCCAGGTTGGCGCTGGAGATGGGCTGACGTGTTCCTGTGGACAAACAAAACACAGAATAACACAAAGGAATCATGGGAGAATAATGCTCCCTACAACTGTTCAACTTACCCTTATGTAACAGATAATACTCCCTACAACTGTACAACAACTCACACTTATGTAACAGATAATACTCCCTACAACTGTACAACTCACACTTATGTAACAGATAATACTCCCTACAACTGTACAACAACTCACACTTATGTAACAGATAATACTCCCTACAACTGTACAACTCACACTTATGTAATAGATAATACTCCCTACAACTGTACAACAACTCACCCTTATGTAACAGATAATACTCCCTACAACTGTACAACAACTCACCCTTATGTCACAGATAATACTCCCTACAACTTTACCACAACTCACCCTTATGTAACAGGTAATACTCCCTACAAATATACAACAACTCACTGTTTGTGGGTCAATGATGTATAAGGATTTTCAAAAGGCAAATTTTAAAATACAAAAAATATTTACAATGTCAGGGATGCATAAATCTATGTTTAACATTTATATTAAGCATTTTAAGTGTTTTTTTTTTTTTTTTTTTTTTTATGTACATGAATTGGCTCTAAAATGTCATGTGGTGTGATCGAAAATAGAAAAAAGAAAGAAGAAAAGAAAGAAAATAAATTTGATTAGATTTAGAGTAATTTTAAAGAAGTTTAGAATTCATTATAAAAATTTATATTTTACTCTTTGTTTTTATATTATATTATTTAGCCTTAATAAAGCATGAACAAAGACTTAATTAATAATGAACAAAGACTTAATTAATAATGATTCACGCTTAGTAAATGCTTAATAAAGGGTAATTAGTCTTCACTTTAGAAAAGCTCTCAGAAAGACTGAACTAACAGATAACAGCTGCCTGAATTATCATTGTATTGTATTATTAGTAAATCATTCTCTCATAGTTTACTAATGATTAATAAATGCTCAAATGTTTAGTCCATGAGTAATTAAGTATGAAATAATTCTGAGTAACTATTTACAGCACAGGCAAATTAAGTGCAAGTACTAATTAAGGTAGTAATTAAGTAGTTACTAAGCGTGAAATATTATTAATTAAGTCTTTGTTCATTATTAATTAAGCCTTTGTTCATGCTTTATTAAAGCTAAATAAGGTGTAGTTATTATAAAGTGTTACCTATTATATTGTGATGTATGAGCTACTGTGTTTTTAAACTCCATACACCTTCAATAAAATCATTTAGATCATTTTATCCCTAGAATTGCCAATTTGTACTAAAGAAGACACAGCTGTTCACTTGAAAATTACCACTTCGTGACATCACAAGGTGGATTACAGCATTTTGAACTTTGGAGATGCAGACAGCGTTAAACACAGTGTTGGGGAGTAACAGATTACATGTACCGGAGTTACGTAATCAGAGTACAAATTGTGAGTAACTGTATTCAGTTACAGTTACTGTTTCAGTGAGTGGTAATTGGATTACAGTTACTTTGTTGAAATAAACGGATTACACAGAGGCATTTTCCTGTTTTCACATTTTGGGCTGTATCATCCTTTTTTTTTGGTAATTCCACTCATTGCTGGACACTAAACCAGGTCTAAACCAGGACTAAACCCTGGTCCAAACCAGGTGTAAACCTGGTCTAAAACAGATCTAAAACCAGGTCTGAACCAGGTCTAAACCCAGGTCCAAACCAGGTCTAAACCAGGTCTAAACCAAGTCTAAAACCAGGTCTTTAACCAGGTCTGAACCAGGTCTAAACCCAGGTCCAAACTAGGACTAAACCAGGACTAAAACCAGGACTAAAACCAGGTCCAAACCAGGTCTAAACCAAGACTAAACCAGGTCTGAACCAGGTCTAAATCCAGGTCCAAACCAGGTCTAAACCAGGTCTAAAACCAGGTCTAAACTAGCTCTAAACTAGGACTAAACCAGGACTAAAGCCAGGTCCAAACCAGGTCTAAACCAGGACTAAAACCAGGTCCAAACCAGGTCCAAACCAGGTCCAAACCAGGTCTAAACCAAGACTAAACCAAGACTAAACCAGGACTAATACCAGGTCTAATCTATGTCTGAAACAGGATTTAACAGGACTAAATCCTGCTGTGTGGACGTGTTTCCTCGTCTTCTATCAATAATAGTTTTAATTTGGTTCAGTAAAGTCTGGACTTTTTATTTTCTTTTAACAGACAAAACTTCTTATGTGAAGATATCCTAGTCTTTGCTTCTCTACAGCAAATCAAGTAATCCAAAGTATTCAGATTACGTTACTCACTTTAAGTAAATTAATGGATTCCGTTACAAACTACATTTTGGGGTCTGTAATTTGTAATCTGTAGGGGATTACATTTTAAAATGAACCTTCCCAACACTGGTTAAACATGTGTGAATGAAACAAAACACAACTCCAGGTCTGTTTTCGAAGGAGGTAACAACATTCTAACGTGGCTTAAACCTCTCAAGAGTCCATTTAGCGTAATATAGGACCCGATTCTGTTTCTGTAATAAAAGGTGATGAAAATAAATAATTCAGCGTTGTTCTTACCAGGAAACACCATGAGCTCCTCCTGTGTTACCATGGTGATGGTGAGGGGTCGGGCGGTGACCACAAACTGGTACAGAGGAGACGTGTGCTCTCCGTCTGTCACCGTGAAGCCGAATCCTCCAGACTCCTCTCCTGAGCAAGGGAACGAGGGATGAAGAGAGAGGGATGGATTTAAGGAGACATCTACACACACGTTTTATACACAAGAATTTGGATTATTAAAGGTGCATTGTGTAACTTTTCAAGGGGAGGGTACGTCAAACGGAAACGGTTTTCTCCCTTTTCTCCATGGAGATGTTATTGCTTTGTCTGGAATGTTTCGCAGTATGGCATTAAACCTTTCTATCTTCATGGAGGCCAAACAAAACCGAGTTACAGGTCAGATCTGTGGAGAGGCGACCCCACTCAGTCAGAATGTCTGTTTTTCTACATATTTTTGAGCTATAAAACCACCTGTAATTGAATAAATGTAAGATAGAGCTGTTTAATGTCATACTGTGGAATATTCCAGGCAGAGCAATGATGTAACCATAGAAACAAGCAGGTGACAGAACCACAACTAGAAAAGTTACACAATGCACCTTTAACATGATTTAGATTAGTGAATGAATGAATTATAAAGTACATTTCAAAGAGTTAGAATTGTGGTAATGGTTTACAAGGGCAAAAAAAAGAAACAAAAACATGAATTTTCTGAATATATTTTTGGCAGAAAGCTAAATTTTCAAAATTTCGAACATTAAAAATTGATTAAAAGCAATCGTTTACGCATTAAATAAACATAAAACAGTTAGAATTTTTATAATTTCATAATAGTTAGTCAGCGATGCCCCTTTAGTGCATTTTTACTATGTACTTTTCTTGAATGCTTGTTTCTATGGTGAGGTTTCTGCTTTATCTGGAATGTTCCACAGTATGGCATTAGTTGAAGGTCAGCTCAGTGGAGAGGCGAGTCAGCTCACAGTAAGTATATGTATTCTAAGCAATAAATGGTAAAGTGATTGGGTAAATGTCAAATAAACCCATTTAATGCCACACTCTGTAACGCTCAAGGCAAAGCAGTGTCATCGCCATGGAGACCAGAAAAGTTTCATAGTGCACCTTTACAGACATTTTAATTAGAGACACATGACTACAACTTTACATTGGCAGAGAATAACTTCAACTTTGCGCCGGTTTTTGTCGGTGGTGGAAGAAGAACTCAATTCTGTTACTTAAGTAAAAGTACAGATAACAGAGCAAATAAATACTCAAGTAAAAGTAAAAGTATCACACAAAAAAATATGCATTTGGCAAAAGTTT
>NW_026571152.1:7986052-8103552 GCF_026225935.1 Boleophthalmus pectinirostris | reverse complement strand
AGAGAGAAAGATAGTGGGAGAGAGTCAGAGAGGAGAGAAACAAGAAAAAAGAGAGGAGGGATAGGGGTGAGAAAGAGGACGAAGGGGAGAGAGAGAAGAGAGAGCGGAGAGAGGGATGAGAGAGAGAGAGAGAGAGGGGGGGGACAGAGACGAGAGAGATAGTGAGTCAGGATAGAAAAGACAGAGGGGGAGAGAGGAGAGGAAGAGAGAAAGAGAGGAGAGAGAGAAGGGGAAAGAGAGGAGAGAATGAAGGGAGGAGAGAGGAGACAGAGAGACGAGAAAGATAGTGGGAGAGAGTCAGGAAAGAAGAGAAAAGAAACAGGAGAAAAAGAAAAAAGAAAAGTGAGAGGGCAGAGAGGGGGAAAGAAGGAGGAAGAGTGGGAGGGAGCGAGAGGAAGGAGAGAGGAGAAGAGAGAGAGAGAGCAAGAGAGGGAAGAGTGGGAGAGGGCAGAGAGACGAGAGAGACGGCGAGTCAGGAGAGAAAAGAAAAAGGAGAGGAGAGAACGAGACAGAGAGATGATAGAGAGGGTGAATCAGAAGAAAAAGAAAGAGGAGAGAAAGAGACGAGAGAGATAGTGAGTCAGGAGAGAAAGAGGAAAGAAGAGAGAGAGAAGAGAGCGATGAGAGAAGAGAAGAGGAGGAGAGTAGAGAGAGAGACACTTCTCAATCTTCTGAAGCACTGTGGTTCTGTCACTCAGTATTTGGGGAAATGTTTCTGAAATATTGGTACGATATGAAATGATTCCCAGATTTTTAGAACAGATGTGATCGTCTGTGAGCTGGACAGATAATACTCCCTACAACTGTACAACAACTCACCCACTGCACCAGGCTATAGAGGGAAAGATAATACTCCCTACAACTGTACAACAACTCACCCACTGCACCAGGCTATAGAGGGACAGAGGAACTCCAACAGACTCTAACAGGACTACATTCATACTATAATACTCCCTACGACTGTACAACAACTCACACTTATGTAACAAATAATACTCCCTACAACACACCCTTATGTAATGGATAATACTCCCTACAACTGTACAACAACTCAGCTTTATGTAACAGATAATACTCCCTACAACTGTACAACAACTCACCCACTGCACCAGGCTATAGAGGGACAGAGGAACTCCAACAGACTCTAACAGGACTACATTCATACTATAATACTCCCTACGACTGTATAACAACTCACTCTTATGTAACAAATAATACTCCCTACAACTGTACAACAACTCAGCCTTATGGAACAGATAATACTCCCTACAACTGTACAACAAGTTACTCTTATGTCACAGATAATACTCCCTACGACTGTACAACAACACATCCTTATGTAATGGATAATACTCCCTACAACTGTACAACAACTCACCCACTGCACCAGACTATAGAGGGACAGAGGAACTCCAACAGACTCTAACAGGACTACATTCATACTATAATACTCCCTACGACTGTATAACAACTCACTCTTATGTAACAAATAATACTCCCTACAACTGTACAACAACTCAGCCTTATGGAACAGATAATACTCCCTACAACTGTACAACAAGTTACTCTTATGTCACAGATAATACTCCCTACGACTGTACAACACACCCTTATGTAATGGATAATACTCCCTACAACTGTACTACAAGTTACTCTTAAGTAACAGATAATACTCCCTACAACTGTACAACAAGTTACTCTTATGTCACAGATAATACTCCCTACGACTGTACAACACACCCTTATGTAATGGATAATACTCCCTACAACTGTACAACAACTCAGCCTTATGGAACAGATAATACTCCCTACAACTGTACAGCAACTCAGCTTTATGGAACAGATAATACTCCCTACAACTGTACAACAACTCATCCTTATGTAACAGATAATACTCCCTACAATACTGTCTTACCATGACCTCTTGTCTAAAGCTGAGATTTTATATTTTATTACTTATCTTTCTGTTTTATTTTGACTTGTAAATGTACATTTATATAATTATGTTTTATTTCACACCAGTCTCTTGCTCTTTTTTTTTTTTGCTACTTATTTTTTAGAATTTATTATTACCATTTATAGTTTTTTCTTTGTTTTTATATTATATTGTGATGTGTGAGCTACTGTGTCCAAATAATTTTCCTTGTGCATCAATAAAGCTTTTCTAATTCTAATACTTTGTCGTCTGAGCTTTTTAATGGCGGTGTTTAAAACGTTTACTGCCTTACAACAATCAAAAACAGAACAGAACTCCTTTTACTTTTAACAGCGACTCAAACTCCATTCAGGTCTTGATTTTTGACTCTTCTTATGATATGATGATTATCACTTGAATAATTTGGATAATTTTGGGCCTGGAATTGCCAGCTTAAGGTAAAAAGGAGCTGTTTACTTGAAAACTACCAATTCATGACATCACAAAGTGGAGCAGAGCAATAATAATCTAAGACTAATAATAATCCTCTTGATGACTCTACGGGAGATTTACTTTGAAAGAAAATCTCCAAATATGATATACGTCGTCTTTATTTGTTATTTTTCGAGATTGTGACGTGTCTTCGGGGTTGAGATATTGTGAAAAAAATATATTTGTTAATTAGTTTGTTACTGTAGTATTTTCATTACTAATTTCACGTCAAGAAAAAGTCATTATTTTGAAGTCAAACTCAATAAGCGTCACGAGTCTCCGTCACTTCCTCCTCTCACCACTGGATGGCCCCAGAGATCCACTCAACACGACGAGAGAGGGACGAACTGGGACAGGGAGAAGGGAGAGGAGGAGGAGAGAGAGAGGAGGAGGAGAGAGGGGAGAGGGAGGAGAGAAAGGGAGGGGAGAAAGAGGGGAGAAGAGGAGAGAGAAAGGGAAGAGAAGACGAGAGAGAGGGGAGAGAGGAGGAGAAGAGGGGATGAGAGACGAGGAGAGAAGAGACGACAAGAGAGTGAGGGGAGAGAGGGGAGAAGAGAGGATGAGAGGGAAGGGAGAGGAGAGAGAGAGAGTGGAAAGGGAGAGGAGAGAGAGAAAGAGAAGGGAGAGGAAAGAGAGGGGAGAAGAGAGAGAGAGAGGGAGGAGGCGAGATGGAGGGGAGAAAAGAGAAGACGAGAGAGAGAAGGGAGAGAGGAGAGAGAGGGAGGGAAGAAGAGGGGACGAGAAAGAGGGGAGAGGAGAGAGAGGGAGGGGAGACGAGGGGATGAGAGAGAGGGGAGAGGAGAGAGAGAGGGAAGGGAGAGGGAAGAGAGGGGAGAGGAGAGAGAGAGAGGGAGGAGGAGAGAGGGAGGAGAGAAAAGAGAAGTCGAGAGAGAGAAGGGAGAGAGGAGAGAGAGGGAGGGAGAAGAGGGGACGAGAGAAAGAGAGAAGGGAGAGGAAAGAGAGGGGAGAGGAGAGAGAGAGAGGGAGGAGGAGAGAGGGAGGAGAGAAAAGAGAAGACGAGAGAGAGAAGGAGAGAGGAGGAGGAGAGAGAAGGAAGAAGAGGGGACGAGAAAGAGGGAGAGGAGAGGAGAGGGAGGGAAAGAAGAGGGGACGAGAAAGAGGGGAGGGGAGAGGGGATGAGAGAGAGGGGAGAGGAGAGAGGGAGTGAGGGGGGAGAGAGAGGGGAGAAGAGAAGAGAGAAGGGGAAGAGAAGACGAGAGAGAGGGGAGAGAGGAGGAGAAGAGGGGATGAGAGATGGGGAGAGAAGAGAAGACAAGAGAGTGAGGGGAGAGAGGGGAGAAGAGAGGATGAGAGAGAGGGGAGAGAGGAGAGAGAGAGAGAGAGAAGGGAGAGGGAGAGGAGAGAGAGAGAAGAGAGGGAGGAGAGGGAGAGGAGAGAGAGAGAGGAGAGAGAGGAGGGGAGAAAAGAGAAGACGAGAGAGAGAGAAGGGAGAGAGGAGAAAGAGGGAGGGGAGAGGAGAAAGAGGAGAGAAAGGGAGGGGAGAAAAGAGAAAGGGGAGAGAGAGAGATAGGAGAGAGAGGCAAGAGGAGGAGGAGAGATGAGACAGAGCAGAGAGAAAAGAGCGGAGGGGAAGAGGATGGGGGGAGAATGAGAGGACAGGTGAGAGAGAGGAGCGATAGATGGGGGGAGGAGAGGAAACGGAGAGAGGAGATAGGGGAAGAGGAAAGACAAGAGAAGAAAGGGAGAGAAAAAAGAGGTGGAGGAGGATAGAGAAAAAAAGAGGAGGGGGAGGGAGAGGAGAGCTAGAGGAGAGGGGAGAGAGACTGGAGACAGAAGAGAGAGAGAGGAGAGATAGAAATGAGGAGAAAGGAGAGAGATACAGAAAAAAAAGTGAAAAGACAGAGGAGAGATAGAGATGAAGAGAGAGGAGAGAGGAGAGGAGGAGAGGAGAGAGAGGAGAGGAGGAGAGAGGAGAGGAGGAGAGGGGAGAGAGAGAGGAGGAGAGGAGGAGAGAGGAGAGGAGGAGAGAGGAGAGGAGGAGAGAGGAGAGGAGGAGAGGGGCAGGGAGACCCTTTAAATTGGAGGTTTATGTAACAATCAATGTGTTTAGCGGCTAAACGACGGGGCTGCAGATTCCATTTGATCAGACACAATGGCTGATATTTCATTTGGAGGCGTAATGAAGGAGAGCTGTACGCAAACGACCCGACTAGACCAGGACTCTACAAGACACAAGCACATCTGTGTCTCCGCTCTTTCACACTCTAGACGCAGACAACATTTGGAAGACGAATCCTAAACTGAATCCATGTCAAACAGTATGAGGTGAATATGTCAAAAATAAAAGAGGATCTTTGTTTTTGTTTATGTACTTGAGCAGAATTTGTCCCCATTGCAGATCCTGTGTACAGTATGAGTGAACTGTACTGTCTGACTCTGATTATCAAGAGTTTTACTGTCCAATAATCAAAAAAACTCTGCACTTTGCAGTGTGAAAAGCCAAAATTAAAAACTGGGACTAATTCGTGGGTCAAACTAAATATTTATTGAAAAATTTCAACAACATCTGCATGTTTTCTCTTCTTTCAAGATATGTAATGTTAAACCTTTTCTTATTAAAATAAATGTTTAATAATAGTTTTGCTTAAACATTGAATCCAAAACAAGCAAAATATAAAATAATAACAACATTTTACATAAATAATGTCTCAATAGTCTATCTGTAGCTAGCAGGCAGCTCTAATACATATTTAATATTATAATATCAAATATGTATTATTATCAAAATATAATTATATCATGGGCCAAATTTGGCCCCTGGGCCTTAGTTTGACAAGTCTGGCATAAGGTAAGTGAAGAATAAGTTTGGAATGCTACAAACATCTAAATTTAGAGATTTCTTCTGCTGTTTACTCACATAAATGTAAGAAAAAACATATTACTATATTATTTTTCATCTTGTGATGTTTTCATATCAATAAAAGGCATTTTATATGTCAAAACTGCCAAAATGGACAATTTAGGACATTCAAAGCAGAAACATGAAAAGTGCCAGGTTTAAATTTCTAGTTTCTTTTTGTTGACATATTAGATACAAAAAATCTACAGAGGGAATCTGACTGAAAATCTGACACAAAATTTTATTTTTGCCTTTTGTGTTAAAACTTCAAAAGAAAAAAAAATCTTCAGTATGTTTCATCTAACTCTCGTGAAGTTCAAGATTGTAAAGTCTGGTGTGTGTGAGTACAATCTGAGAAAACGTTGAAATCACAATGTCTCATGTTCAATTAAATATGAAAACATCTCTCAGTGTAGAGTGGACTATTTTGTTTCTTCCATAGTTTGTGTTAAAACACCAAACTTACCAAAAAAAAAAAAAAAAAAAAAGTGTCTTGCCTTAAGTCAGACTGTGAAGCTAACAACTAGCATGCTAACCCGCACTTTCCTATGAACAGCTTTATATATAATTAGACGCAAAAACAGGACGCAGCCCACATATTCTGACCTCAAGAGCTGCTTAGACACTTGATCTGATTTGACACACTTCTGCTCAAATCCATGGGAAAACTAGGTAAAGGGCCTTTAAGGGGATTCCCAGCTCTGTCCTCACAAACACAAATGCGAGTACTATAACTGTTAGTACTATAAAGACACACAGATCAAAAGTTCTAATACATCGACATACTTTAAAAGCTCTATATGTTTGGACAGCGTCTCATGAGCTCCTCTTAGCACAAATGTCTTGGGAGTTTGTCTGGCCCGGCTTTATTACGCAGTAGTCCATCGTCCTATCAAAACAGAAGTCCTCATAAGTGTTCAAAGAAAAGTCAGCGAGACAGATCCTGCAGATATGGACCAATATTTGTAAGTCCGAGTTAGTTGATCTCTAGAGATGGTGAGCAGACACGTCAGGGGAGGTCTAACGAGGAGCAGATGTAATCCTCAGACTCACTCAGACCAGGATCAGGACCTGAGCCAGACCAGAGCCGGATCTGAACAGTCAGTCCCCCTCCCCTGTCTGATCGGTCCTGCGGGTCCCTGAACGCACCGCAGCACACAACACACAACACACAACGCACACGTCCTGGTTTTAATCAGCGAGAAACAATGTCACACAAGTCTGGTTTTACTATTAGAGGTGGAGATGAGGTGTTTTGGTTTTGCACAGACCTGGACCCAAAATGAACAGAGTAAACTAAAGGAGGGAGAGAAAGAGAGTGAGAGAAGAGAGAGGGGGGTATGAAAGAGAGGTAAGGAGAGAGAGGACAGATAGAAGAAGAGAGGAGAGGGGGAAGGAGAAAGAGAGAGGGAGAAAGAAGGAAAGAGAAAGAGAGGGAGGGGGAAAACCCATGCACCAACAAATACATAAATGGAAAGCCTTATCTAGCTAAACTTTATGGGGATGCAAACAATTTCTGTGAGAAAGTATCCGATTTGTGAATTATTTTTGGTTTCAAGTTGGAAATTCAAGTTACCACAATTTATAGTTTTATTTATATCTTCATTTTGGATGGAAAAATTCCAGAGGTCAAAATAACTAATTACAAATCACATTTCTGTCATTGAGCAGATTTTCAGTGTCATTTGTATTTGAGTCCTGGAGGTCTGGAGGATTTTCCTAGTTCCACCTGAAACCCACAGAACATTTCAGAGTTTGAGCAAAAAAAAATCCAACATGGCGGTGCCTTGTGTTTGGTGAAAACATAACCCAGACAGCTCAAATATTAATAGTATTTGTGTTCTTTTCTCTTTAGTTGCTCTACTGTGCACCTGCTTCTGTGAACCTGCCCCTGTGCCGCCTCTGCAGTTATAAATGCGACGTCATGCTAATGACATGCTAATGTTATGCTAATGTTGCTAACACGGCGCTAATGTAAACAAAAGCACAAATTACTTCTCAAACGTGGCTTTAATAACTGATAATTGAATAACACTGAGTGCATTTACAGGCACACCAGTATCCCCGTGTATTAGCTGTTATTAGTCAGATCCCAGTTCTATTCTGGTATTCAGGATACTGTGTATACATGAAGAAACCAGGATAATCATATTCTTGTATACATGATCAAATGTAGTATTTGTAAGAGCAAAAATTATATATTTTATAAACCAGGAAAATACAAACAATCATGAGTTCCTTTAGAGTAGGAACCTCGAGAGGTTACTAAGCAGCAGTAAGAGGTATCCCACAATCCACTGCACAATTCAAACCAATGTTTCCAAACACTATTGTACAAATTCTACACTGCAGCAGTGTAGAATTTCTTCATTAAACTCTTCTGCATAAATAAACTAAACTTTACAACATATAACGAGTATAGAGCCACATCAGCCCATTTGAGATTATAATGTGCTTAATGCAACTTTGCGCACATTTGTTTACATTTTACAGAAATGAAACATAAAACCACATGGTTCATTTGCATAAACTATAAGAACTGAAAAAACAAAACAAAAAACAGCTCACTCCTTGTGTCTTTATGCAGTCAGCTTCTGTCGGACTAAATAACAGTGGAATATAAGTGTTCTCTCTGTGACAGAGGATGTGCTGCTGATGGTGAGTCTGTTCTATGTGTATATCGTGTTGGAGACATAGAACTATAATACAATCATGTTTTTCTTTTGGACACATGCACACTCAACTTTATGTTGCGGTATTTGGGATAATGTGTATACATGCCATAGTATTCTGGTTACTATCAGAATATCCCACCTACAATATTCCAGTTTCTCATACCCGGGATACTGCGTATACATGCACAATGACAAAACTGGGATATTCAAGTGCACTTACTGTCTGGGTTACTAAGTTCACTTCATTGAATCTTCATTCTGGATGATTTGAGCACTTTCCTGTATTTATTACTTCATCAAATCTACTGTAATACACTGGTCACTGTTTTTCCAATTTGACAAATGGAATGTGAATCTGATATTTAACTCTGAGATGACATCACTCTGAGATCTGACCTCCGAGGGCGTCAGGAACACACCATAATTGTGCCTGTGTAATTGTACTTCATTACATTTTGAATAATAGGAGTTAGAATCTGCACGGCGGTCCCACAGTAGTCTCTGCTCCAAATCACACATCACATTCTCTCCAGAAAAGTTACACTGTGCACCTTTAAAGAGCCCATATTACAGTGTTTTCTGATCTATGTTATAATGTGGTTTCCTCATCACAAACAGACCTGGAGTTGTGTTTTGTGTTTTTCTGAGTTCTTTGGAACAGAAAACACTCCACCTCATTCCACCTTGTGATGTCATGTGGCATTACAGAAAGTGCTCCACTGTGTTTTTAAACTCCATACACTTTCACTACATTCATTTGGATGATTTCAGCCCTGGAATTGCCGAGCTCTACTCAACTAAAGGTAAAAGAAGCTGTTAACTTGAAAACTACAGCTTCATGAGGTGTGCAAAAATATTGAAAGATCGATATATCATATTGTTTAATGTGATGATGCAGTATCAGTATTGTGGGCTGCTGTATGTGTGTGTGTTTTTTACTAAATTATTTTGTTACAGAGCTACAGTTTTGTTGCTTGTTTAGAGGAAGGAAACTCGTTCATGCAACACATTTGACATATTTACTGTTTTGATCAGGGATCATCAAACTAAAGCCCGGACTAAGGACTAAAACCTCTTTGCCCCCAGCCCCTCTGCCCCCACCACTTGAACTGGGCCTATGAGGCAATCCTCAAAAGTTGTCATGACCCATTTTCCTAAATATTTTTTGGCAAAAACATGTCTGCATCTTGTATTTTGTTGATTTTTTCAATAAAAAAATGATATTTATATGAAGTATTTAAATGTATATTTAAATTATTATATACGTATTTACATTTGTTGCCGAATTTGCTGCCAAGTTTTCGTCACCTATGCCTACATATACTACTGATTTTGATATATTGATCCATTTTGACACATTATTTTGTTGTTCTGCTTTAGTTTTGATCTGTAAATGGCTCCTGCTCATTTCATTTCACCTTGACCTAAAAAAAGCTCACCTGGACAGACATAAGAGCTGGCAAGTTGATCTATTACTCTATTATAAATTTTTTTCTGTATTTATTTTATAGGCTTATGTATTTGACTTTTATTAAGTGCAATTCTGTTTTGATGTATTATTGTGGATGGTTATACCAGGCTAGTAATTTCTACTACACAATAAGGCCTGCTGCTGGTCATTTTGGTCTGAGTCATACAATTCTGTTATACGGCCTACCTGATCCTGGCCCCCCTGGAGGAATAATGTGGCCCCCAGAGAAAAAAGTTTTGTAACCCCTGGTTTTGATGATTAAATGTGTGTGTTTCATAGTTACTTTGTACACGAAGTGGTTTAACAAAGACTTTTAGTATCACAGCCATGATTTCGGATTTATTTTTTATTGAACTGAATCGAATCAATTTGTATATATCGTATTAAAATCGTTAGTTCACTGTATCAAGATATGTATCGTATCGTGGCCTATGTATCGAGGTGTGTATCGTATCGGCATGTGGTACAGCACAACAGTAAACAAAGCGGTCGAGATGGATGTAGACGAAGACAGACATTCTGTGTTGGCAACGATTCCCAAGATCGAGGATTTAAAGCTGGAACAAAGAGAATGTTAGTTGAATTTTATCAAGGGGAAAGACGTTATTGCCCTTCTTCCTATGGGATTTGGCGCATTTACATATGTCACGACCAAATAGCAGCGACTGGTTAAATAAAAAAAGTACCTGCCTTCCATCGAAGTGAATGAATCCTAATACTACCTAATCAGACGATTTCCACGAAGTGAAACCGGTTGATGAATCAGGCTAACTTTATGCAACACTTTGGAGACTATGTGTTGGTAAAATATACTATGCAAATAAATTTGGATTAGTTTGGAACTTCTGATTGATACCTAGCCCTATTCATGACATCACAAGGTGGGACAGAGCATTTTAAGCTTTGGAAGATGTACACAGACTAATAATAAAGTATTCCTCAAACATGTGTGAATGAAACAAAACACAACTCCAGGTTTGTTTTTGATGAGGGAACATTTTAACGTGACTTAAAGCTCACAAGAGTCAATGTTGCGTACTATAGGACCTTTAAGTATTGCAGTTATTAAGTAAGGTCTTCTAAAATCCTACAAAAATTTTATTAAAAACTGTGTACATTTTTCAACTTTGTACTTTTACATTTCACACAGTTTCCCCCGCTGTTGAAATCACTATTCTTGTGAGCCTGACTCTCGTGTTTCAGCGAGCGACCACAGCTCACAGACACAGCGCCTGCATGCTCCCCGAGCCAGGGAGAAGCCGCGGTCTCGTGTCAGCCATATTGGTTTTCCAAAAATATGGGTTGCCACGGCGACGCGAGCCACAGGCAGAGCGGGGAGGGCAGAGTGACACAGAGGGCTTCCAGTTCTGCGCTGATTACTGCTGCCTTTTCAACTCTCCCTCCTCCATCGCACAATACACAGCCACGGTACAGGACCTCCACAGAAAATATGAAATAATAAAGGCGTTATTAAGGATGCAACGGTCCAGCTTTTTCAGTCCCGATACCGATTTCAATACTGCACTGCAAAAAGCAATATCTATGTACGTTTAAATGACTTAAATTAAGAAGAATCTGACTTTATTTGAGTTGATTCAGCTTCACAAGTCAAATGGAATAAGCGTGTTTTTCTTAATTCAAGCAATATTCAATTTTGTTTCTTATTTTAAGTGCAAAGAGTTGTTGTTTTACTTCATTTAAATGTGCATTGTGTAACTCTTCTGTGTGTTTCTATGGATATGTCATTGCTCTGCCTGAAATGTTCCACAGGTGGTTTATAGCTCAAAAATACCTAGAAAAACAGGCATTCTACTGTGAGCGGGGTCGCCTCCCCACAGATCTGACCTGTGACTTAGTCTGGTTTGATCTCCATGAAGATAGAAAGGTTTAATGTCATACCGTGAAACATTCCAGACAAAGGAATAACAAGTCCAATGTTCACCTTTAAAGAAAACTTTTAAGATTACCCATTTCACTAAAACACAGTTAAGTTATATTTAAGATTTTGATAAAACATTTGCCACCCAGTTTGGCATTTTTTAGGTTTCAAATTTTACTTTATGTTAGGGAATTCCATAACAGTCTCCTTGGAACGATATAGTACACTGGGCTAATGCTGCATTCTGTTGCCCTCCACCTCGAGAAAGTGCAATGGAACGGCCAATCAAATCGAGGTCCTGAAACACAAACTCGGGCTAGTTTGGCACAGACCGAGCCGGTTGGATTTACGTCAGAGCAAAAATGGTGGCGCACACAGTAAACCGGGAAATTATCTTTTGGTCATTATGACATGTTAAAGGGCCTATCTCATGCAAAATCAACTTTTCAGAGCTTTCTACCTTCTAAAAGTGATGTGTGGGCCTTGTATATGTCGCCGAAGTGGTTTTTAGATTGATTTGGTGTTTTTTTTAAACAAATTACTGCGTATTTCTGCCACCCTCCCACGTGACAACGAACTAAAGCTACTACAACGATGATGCGGCAGCTATCACCTATGACGCGTTTGACGTAGCAGAAAGAGCTTCGCACCTGCCCCCCTCCCCCGCTTCAACGCCTCCGCCCCACCTCCACCCATTGACGCACCATCCTGCTTCTGCACCGTACAGGTCTGCTGTTCTGTGTTATTTATCTTTATTTTTCGCTTCAAACGCAGTTTTTGTAACCATGTCCTCATGGAGAAAGTGCACATTTGGCTGCGATGGCAAGTCAAAATTATTTGGCATGCTGTCAGAAGAAGCAAGGTGTGCTAAGTTAATCTCCTAGAGTTTATCAATACTTAATGCTACCAATCAGTAATGTTCAGCTGATGCCGACATGTTGCTTGCTCTTCATGCACCTCAAAGTCCTCGTCTGATTCCGGGTCCAACACATAAGGCTGAACACGCTGTATCGCCATGATGAATAAAAGTTTATTCCTACCACTATCAGACCACTAAAAGAGTTGTGTGGCTGCAGGGCTGTACATTTATGCCACAAGGTGCACGCCTGTCTCCCCCTCCCTCCCTGAGATGGGCGGAGGAAGGGCGGCTCACTCAGAGCCTACATCACGTTTGAAGGGCGGAGCCTGTGCTTTCTCAGGATGGGCGGGGGAATGAGCAATAGTCGGCCTTTTATAGTCCCAGGGCTGTGACTGCCTCCAAGAAATCAGTAAGATTTCATAACTATTGTGTAATAGATGTTCCAAAACCCAAATTGTGCTTGTATATGTACAGAAGATACAATGTGAAAAGAGTTATTTTGCACGAGATGGGGCCTTTAAGTTGTGTCTGTGTAGAGAAAGTGTCTTCTAAAAACTCTGTAGTAGCATTTGGACTTTCTTTCACATCATTCGACAGTAGACACAAGTTTTTTTCTGAACATGTAATCGTCAAACTGTCATAACTGAATCACTAACAGCTAACCTTAGCTAACAGATTCTATTTAGTCGCAGGAGCTAGTGATACCTGACATTACACATTACATTATACTTTCTCGGGCATCCATATTTTCTCCAACTGTTGCAATGAAACGCATTTACACAGGATGTCGGCAGGACGGACTTGGATTTATCGACTACCAACTCCTCTAATATACACTGAAATTATAATTCGACAAATAAAAATAGAAGAAAACACATTTATTTTGTTAAAATCATGTTTAAAGTAACAGAGAAAATGTGTTTCTTTTATAATTAGCGTCAAAAGTTTGGATAGAGCTCTCCTCAGTGTGATGTCATCACTCTCTAAAATACAACTCTCTACTTTCTGTAATTTTCAACATATTTTTCAACTTTTCTTCACAAACTGCTTCTTGATTTGTGTAAAACTATAATTTATAATTACAACAGATATTACCCCACCAAATTAAGCCAAAAGAAATTGTCTTATTACATCAGTTTCTATGTCTAACCGGGACAACCAATATTTGCAAGCCGGCAAATTTTTACAGTATTGGCGCTGTCGTGTTGGGAAAATATAACCCACTTTACGATGTCAAACAGCTTTACAACTTTACAAGAACAACTTCTTAAAGAAAATGTGCACGATGTAGATACCAAAACTGAGACGGTTGGATGGGTAGACCTCTATGCAAGTAATCGTCTCTCTTGTCTTTCATCAACTTTTGTAGTTTTAAACTGGAATTCCATTCATTGTTTGCTCTTTAGGCCCAAACATATGCAGAAACCACATATAGCTGCGCATAGAAACATATACAGCCCAATCATTCCAGTGTGAAATTCCATCTTGCATTTATTGAGGTTCTCCGTAGTGGTGCCGTTAAATCTGGCTTCATACAGTTTTTATGCGCTGTTGAAAAATGTCCAGAATACGATTAGTTCACCAACTTTTCACAAGTTCAGAGTGAGTTCAAAGATGTGTAAGAGCTATAGGCAGTTCACAGTGGCAATGCTAGTGTGCTGTTATGAGCTCTGCCACTTGGAGTACACTATTATTTTAACTGTTTTTAAAGCGGCAAGCAATCTAGTAATCTTTTCGTAGTTGTTGGGGACATCAGCAAGTGGTATTTCAGATAGAAGAAGAAAATGATGTATTCATGACAGCAACCACAATATACATTTAAAGTGGAAATAATGCTTAAACTCTGCCCACAATAACATTTCAAATAATAGAGCTGCTAAACTGTAGCCAAGCTGGCGCCACCTAGTGCCTCCACTCGGTTTCATTTCTCTCCAGCGACTAGGTCAGGAATCAGAATACACTAGACGGTTTGCAAGAACCCCGGAAGTTGTAGACCGCGCACCTGCCAATCAGCGAAGAGCTGTGAATCCATGACGTCAAACTCAAGCACCTGTCTGGGTCCCTTTTGTGGAACAACACAACAGTAAACAAAGCGGTCGAGATGGATGTAGACAAAGTCATACATTCTGTGTTGGCAACGATTCCTGAGATCGAGCCAGAAACAAAGAGAATGTTTGGTGAATTTTATCAAGGGGAAAGACATTATTGCCCTTCTTCCTACAGGAATTGGTGCATTACATACGTCACGACCAAATAGCAGCGATTGGTTAAATTTAAAAAAGTACCCGCCTACCGTTGAGCGAACAAATCCTAATGCTGCGAGGTCAGACAGTTTCCACAAAGTGAAAGCGGCTGATGAATCAGGCTAGCTAAACTGAACAGTACCTGGAGGACTAAAGGAGGAAGTGCTCAGGTCAGTCCTGTGTGATGTCACATAATACTTAATGTCACAAATGTACCTAGTTTGCACTAGCATTGCCTAAAACAACTAGAAACAATAGTGAATATTACTGAAACACCATAAGCACAGTTTAGCAGTGGAAAACAGTGAATTTAGGTAATATGTGCGGATGGAGAAGACAGTGAACCTTCAGTCATTTTTGCTTCAGTAAAAGGCTCTATTCACGTTACGTCACAAACCAAGAAGACGCTTGAAAACATGCGACGACAACTTCTGGTGTACAGTTCCTGACACTGGGCACTGTGATCAAACCCACTGAAGTAAATGTGATCAGCGGTAAAATGAAGACTGCATACTTATGTGCTGTTGCCTCATCTCTTCTAATCACATGGACCCAGTGCACTCGGAGTTGTGTGTAAGTGGGGAAATGATGAAAACTGAGGTATGGTTCTAAATGTTGATTAGCCGAACATAACGGAACATTACAATGACATGGAGATGAAAAAAACTGGGACATTTTCTCATTTTTCCATGAACCATGAACAGAGCCCGTCGGAAGTTATAATTGCATGTTTCCAAACGTCTTCCTGGTTTGTGACATAAGCATGAATAGAGCCTATTAAAATACATTAATGATGAGTCAGGTCCTTCTGAGGTTTTTTGGTCTGTAGAATTTTTCTTTCAAATTTCATAAACCTGAACTATCTGTGCCCCCAGATACAAGATAAACATGTTCAAATCTAATGTACGTCTCACTGGTAACAATTGTAATACAGATTTATTCTTAATTACAAAAACACTAGACATGATGGCCAAGTTGTTTGCTATAATTTAGTGTTTTGGTTCTCAAGATGATTGTTCAATCAGAAAGAAGAGTCTCACATAAGTCTCTCATTTTGGGTTACGAGTAGAGTGCAGGCCACAGAAAAACCTTTTTTAAACTAAAGACAGTTTAAAAATATTGGGACGTTGTATGAACTCAACAAGGACTGCACAATTTGGGAAAAATATAATATATATTTAAATTTTTTCTAAGAAGCTTTTGTGATTGTAATTAGATTTGCGATTTACGTTTTAATCATAGGATTAAGTCACATTTTAAACAACTGCAACATTTGTAATTCTGATTTTATAGCGATCAACCTTGAGGCCCTAAACTCCGCCCTGGGTTCCATGGTTACCTCGAGGCCGGTGTTGCGCGTGAGCTTGGGCGGTTCATCATTGACGGGGATGACGGTGATGCCGATGAAGATGGGCTGGCTCGTCCTCTCGATCTCGTACGCCGACGCCGTCAGAGTGAACGAGTCCTCCTCCGTCTCACTGCTGTCGTGAACGTAGAAGATCTGACCATCTTTCAGCTGTAGAAGATACAAGAACAACACAAGTCAGTCAAAAACCAGGCACAAGCAGAAGTCATAGAGAGGAGATATAGGTAGGATGATACATTCTGAAGAAATTGCTACCTAAAAACAACAACAAAAACTATAAAATTTAAAGTAGAGATGCACTGACCCAACTTTTTTCCTTGCCTAACCTAAATCATAACTTATTTTAACCTTGCATTAAAAAATACACACTTCTTCAACACTAGATGAGATTGTGGTCACCAGTGAATCTTCCCAAATTCAGATGGGCATGATCGACAGGTGGACTAGCCAATCTGCCTGTATCAAAACAAATATGTCTACTTATGAGAAAAAAGGAAGGAATAAATATGACAGGGGACTGAATCGATGAGTTCCCTTGTCACTGATATAACTAATCTGGCACAATCAGGTTCTGTCTGGGGAAAATCTAAATTTATTTTGGCTGATAAGGATTTATGTCATGGGAACCTGATTTTTGCACATAAAATAAGAAATCAAAAATAACAAGACTTTCTAAGCCAATTCCAACCAGTAAATAGTATTATTATATAGTACTACCAGCAACTGCTGCATTTCTCAGGCCAATAATTATTGCAATTCTTGTTAAAATAACTTAAAATTTTCACTGAATGTATTGAAACAGATCAAGATTTTATATTTAATGTTTTATTTTTGTTCTGTTTTCAGGTTGAGCCATGTCGTTCACTCCCAAAGAGAAGTCATTTTGTGTTTTGGAATATACTCGCAAACCGGCAGACAAAGTCCCATAATAGACTTATGATCTTCAACACCTAAACTGTTCAATTTCACTGAGCTAGACTCAGTAGTTTTCAAGATAACTGCTTTTAAAATTATGTCAATTTTTTGGGACACCCTGTACTTCATGTCATTGATACAAAAACCTACACTTACTCTACATGTAAAATATCTTGTATATCAGTCTGTCCCAGGGCAGCACTGAGACTGGAGGGAATGAATAATGCATGGAATTGTAAAGGGACTTTGCCCGTTTGAAAAAGTGCTGCATATGTGTGTGTGTGTGTGTGTTTTAATTCACAGCATGTCCCTGAGAGGCTCCCGTACATGTCTGCATATTAGCAGAATCACAACCTACTCATTGTTGAAAGGTCCTATATTACCCAAAATTGACTCTTTTGAGTTTTAAGCCATGTTATAATGCTGTTACATTCTCAAAACATACCTGGAGTTGTGTTTTTATTTCATTCACACATGTCTGAGTATCCTGCAATCCTGCATTACACGAAGCGGTAGTTTTCAAGATAACAGCTATAAGAGAAGAGCCTAAATATACAGGGTTTGTGTGCTAATAAAACAAAACACAACTCCAAGGATGGTTGTGATGAGGAAACAACATAAGAACATACTGTACATCAGAATATATATAATAATAAAGTGTTTTTTCGCATATTATCTTCAGCTGGAGAGAGAGAGTTAAGTACGTTTATCTACATTGTACCTGCGCTGTTTTGTTATGCATAGTTTGTATACGGGCTAAGTGCAGATAAAAGGGAGTGTAAAATATGTGTCTCGGTGTTGTTTACATAGGCGTACAGTGGATGTCTTTGGGAGATTAGGTTTAAGGATTGCAGAGTCTCGCGCTGTGTGATAAAACCTCCAGAGGGAAATGAAGGCACAATGAAATCAGTCATCCCCAGAGCAGAGGACAGCACCTGCGGCCGGGACGAGCCAGATCTCTGCTCCCTGCATCTACACACACATACACGCACACACACACGCACACACAGAGACACCCACACGCACACACACACACACACACAAACACATACACACCCATGCATGCACACAATGCACAGAGACGCACAAACACAGACACACACAGACAGACACACAGACACACAAACACACACAGATACACAAACACACACAGACACACACACACATGCACGCACACAGACACACAAATACACACGGAGACACACACACACAAATGCATGCATACACACAACTACACGCAAACACATGTAAACACACACAGTTACACATGCTCACAAACACACGCAGACGTACGCACACACAGACATGCATGTACAAACACACACGAACACATACAGGCGCACAAACACGCACAAACAACCAAACACACTAACGCAAAAACACACACAACCCAAAACATGCTACAGGTCTCCATGAACAGTTGATAGTCAAGGTCAGTTAAAAATACAATCAATTCAATCATTGTGTGTCCTTAGGCAAGACTCTTCACCCACATTGCCTAGTATGAAAGTGGTGTGTGTGTGAGTGATGGTGGTGGTCGGAGGGACCGATGGCGCTGATTGGCATGGCAGCCGCGCTTATGTCAGTGTGCCCCAGGGCAGCTGTGGCTACAATAGTAGCTTACCATCACCAAGTATAGAGTGAATGAATAATGCTGAATGAATAATGCTGAATAATGCTATGTAAAGCATCTTTGGGGATAGAAAATATCTGTGAAAAGCGCTATATAAATAAAGACTTACTTACTTACTTACTTACTTACACACACATATGCACGCAAACACATGTAGACACAAAAACTCGCACACACACAAATGCATGTACAAACACACACAGACACACACGTCCAAACATGCACACACAGGTGCACAAACACAAACACATGCATGTACACACACACAAACACACACAGACAGGCACACATGTACAAACATGTACACATAGACACACAAACACAGATGCACAAGCACGCACACACAGTGGATTAGCCAATCAGGGACATGGATGTTGTGTCCTTATCAAAACAAATATGGCTACATACAAGAATACATACAAGGCGACTGAATCAATAAGATTCAGATTCAGAACTTTTTCAGTTCTGAATCTGCAGGTATTAACCCAAAGCAGTGTGTAGAAGGAAAATGACACTTACTTCCTTAAAACATACTAGTACACATACAACACAAGAGATCCAATTGTGTTATGTCACTGTTATTTATCCTTCACATCAATACTGAACAACTTTGTATGAATTAAACTTCAAACATTAAGAGACGTTCTCAAAAATCGGAAAAAAAAAACTGTCAAGCAATCAAAGGCCCAACCAGGGTAGGCGCTTAACCAATATCATGGAACCAACTTTTTCAGTATCGGTGCCAATATCAGCGCATCCCTTTCAATGAGCGAAGCACTAAACTCTAAATGTTGAGTGACCAATGAGCTCCTTCGCCAGTGATCAAAACTCAATAGCGCTCATGTTTGGTTCCAGCTCGAGGCACGGTGAAGGGAGGACTCATTGGACTTGCCAGGGAAATTCAAAACCATATCTGGACTTTAAATATCTTTTGGTCTGATAAGGATTTACGTCATGGGGAGCAGATTTTTGTCCTCATAAGTGACGCAAGTCCCCGTGATGCGAGTGTGTGTATGGAATTGAGTCCAACTAATGTGATAAATACCCTCCACACCACACACATGCACAGATACACGCACACACACTTCACCCCCTCCCCTCGCCCCTCTGCTCCTCTGGATACACAAGAGCCGTCCTTCTGAACTCCTATCTGCGTCGGCTAATCTGCTGAGCTAACTGCTTTCACAGATTCACAGCGATTTGCGGTTTGTGTTGAAGAACCATCTCTCCACTGTTTAGCCCAATGAAATACAAAACAACATTTAGCATGCTCGTTGGTGTTAGCTGCAGCGTGACGGCAGAACTCCACTCTGGCTTCTGAAATTTGTGAAAAGCACTTGTAAACTCATTGTGGTGAATAATTGCGATGCTCAGAATGCATAAGTGTTTAAAGGTCCTATATTGCACAAAATTGACTCTTGTGAGCTTTTAGCCACATTAGAACTGTGTTACCTCCTCAAAAACAGACCTGGAGTTGTGTTTTGTTTCATTCACACATGCTTGAGTAACCCTTTATTATTAGTCTGTTGGGACCTATATGTTCCCTCATTTCTAAAGTGTTTTTTTTTTTTCTTCCAAAATTAGGCCCTATGTTCCCACATTTCCTTTATCATCAATTTGCATCAGATTTTATCAACATTTCTCCCAATTTGGTCGTCAGTTACACCCAACCTATTCTCCAGCAGCAGTGGAATACAGATGAAATGTAGAGGTCATGGTGCAAAGCAGAAATGTCAAACTCAGGTCCGGGAGCCAAATTTGGCCTGCAATATAATTATATATGGCCTGTGAGATCATATCAAATATGTATTAGAGCTGCCCGCTGGCTACGGAGAGGCTATGATTGTGTTATTATTTTATATTAGGCTTGTTCTGGATTCAATGTTTAAGCAAAACTATTATTTAACATTTATTTTAATAAGAAAAGGTTTAACATTACATACTGCGAAAGAAGAGAAAACATGCAGATGTTGAAATTTTTCAATAAATATTTAGCCCATGACTTAGTCCCATTTTTTTTAGTTTGTCCCTCTGTGAATTTGAGATTGAAATTGAAATAGACTGTATATGTGAGTGGACATAGCTAACGCATTAGCCACCGCATCTCAAATAGGAAGTTTGCCAGGAGGCTCTTCCGGCTCCTTGTGGCTCTGGCTCCAATTGACTTACATTAGGATCTTGTCGTCCCTCTCTCTGTAACTGCTACAGTGAGCCTTGTCATTTTTGTCGTAAAATGTTTGTATTAACCCGAGACACATGATCCTGAATTTTTTTCTCTATTTTGT
This sequence comes from Boleophthalmus pectinirostris, assembly GCF_026225935.1. Lineage (NCBI taxonomy): Eukaryota > Metazoa > Chordata > Actinopteri > Gobiiformes > Gobiidae > Boleophthalmus > Boleophthalmus pectinirostris. Next base: position 8,082,959 of record NW_026571152.1, on the reverse strand, counting down.
CCGTCAAAAAATCCTATTCATAACATAGAGCCTGGCTCCAGATTTGCTCCTGTAAGCGGCGCTGAACGCTATGGGTGACACCACACTCGTTTAAGTCCACTTCTTTTATACAGTCTATGGTTTGACCACTGCACACTGTTTCAAATGAACTAGTAGTATCAAAATCAGGTAGAGTCCTTTCACCTCTCCTTCTCTCTCCATGTCTGGTCCTCTGAACCTGTCCTCTCTGAACATGAGGATCTGCTGAGTCGGCTCTTTTCCAGCTTTTAACACTGTGACAGATCTTCACTGATTTGTGGTTTATTTGCTCCCACACAGACGCCTTTGTTCAGACACACCACACTCCAGCAGCAGCAGCAGTCCTGGTAGTAGAAGTGGTAACATTGCTAGTAGAAGTACCAGTAGTAGTAGTAGTAGTTGAAGTAGTAGTAGTAGTAGTAGAAGTGGTAGCAGCAGCAGCAGCAGCAGTAATAGCGGTAGTATTAGTAGTGGTAGTAGAATAGTAATAGCAGTAATAGCAGCAGCAGTGGCAGTAGAAGTAGCTATAAGTAGTAGTAGTAGTAGTTGTTGTTGTTGTTGTAGCAGTAGAAGTGATAGCAGAAGCAGCAGTACTAGTTGCAGCAGTAGTAGTAGAGGTGGTAGTAACACCAGCAGTAGTAGTAAGTAGCAATAATGGTAGCATTAGTAGTAGCAGTACTAGTAGCAGTAGCAGCAGCAGTAATAAAGGTAAAAGTTGTAGTAGTTGTTGTAGCAGTAGAAGTGGTAGCAGCAGCAGTTGTTGTAGTAGTTGCAGTAGTAGTAATAATAGTAACAGCAGCAAAAGTGGAAGTAGTAATTAGAAGTAGGAGCAGTATTTCAAGTAGTAGGAGTAGTACTAGTAGTAGTAGTTGTTGATTGCTGAAGAAGAAGTAGTAGTAGTTGTTGAAATAGTAGCAGTAATAGGATTAGCAGTAGTAATAAGTAGCAGTAATAGTAGTAGTAGTAGTAGTAGTAATAGTAGTAGGTAGTAGTCATAGTAGTTGCAGTAGTAGTAAGTTGCAGTAGTAGTAATAGCAGTATTAGTAACAGTAGTAATACCAGCAGAAGTGGTACTAGAAGTAGTAGGAGTATTTTAAGTAGTAGGAGTAGTACTAGTAGTAGTAGTTGTTGAAGTAGTAGTAGTAGTAGTTGTTGTTGCTGAAGAAGAAGTAGTAGTAGTTGTTGAAATAGTAGCAGTAATAGGATTAGCAGTAGTAATAAGTAGCAGTAATAGTAGTAGTGGTAGTAGTAGTCATAGTAGTTGCAGTGGTAGTAGAAGTGATAGTAGCAGTAGTAGTAAGTAGTAGTAGCAGTAGTAGCAACAGTAGTAATACCAGCAGTAGTGGTACGAGAAGTAGTAGGAGTATTTTAAGTAGTAGGAGTAGTACTAGTAGTAGTAGTTGTTGAAGTAGTAGTAGTAGTAGTTGTTGTTGCTGAAGAAGAAGTAGTAGTAGTTGTTGAAATAGTAGCAGTAATAGGATTATCAGTAGTAATAAGTAGCAGTAATAGTAGTAGTGGTAGTAGTAGTCATAGTAGTTGCTGTGGTAGTAGAAGTGATAGTAGCAGTAGTAGTAGTAGCAGTAGTAGTAACAGTAGTAATACCAGCAGTAGTGGTACGAGAAGTAGTAGGAGTATTTCAAGTAGTAGGAGTAGTAATAGTAGTAGTTGTTGTTGCTGAAGAAGAAGAAGTAATAGTAGTTGTTGTTGAAACAGTAGCAGTAGTAGTAGTAGCAGTGGTAGTAATGGCAGCGGTAATGGTAGTAGCGGTGGTAGTAGTAGTAATAGTAGTAGTAGTGGAAATGATGAGAAACAGGAAGTACCAAATGGATCCCAGATGACAGAGTGCTCCTGGACCAACCCCCAAGTCCACACTGATCACACACACACACACACACACACACACACACAATCACACAACCACCACACACAAGTACCACCGTCTGACAAGGAATTAGCAAAACATGTCATTAAAAAGTCTATAAAGGTATGTCTGTGTTTTCATTTGTCCTCAAGCGAAATGTAAGAATCCTTTACAACTGAATTAACTCCGCAGTAGTGTTGTCATGACACTAACATTTCAAACTAGACTCGACTCAATATTGATTCCGAAACTGTAGAATGTGATTTTCGACATTAAATCGTAGCACTTTGTTTTCTATTCCCACGTGGTCTTATATCTGTCCTTCGGTCGTCCAGGTAGGTTCCATAGTGGTCCGTGGACGTATACCACAGACTGCAAGAAGAAGTGGACTAAAGGAGTGTGACGTCACCCAAGGAGTTCAGCTCTAGTCAAATGAAGCTCAGCGAGGCTTGCAGTTATAGGTGCGAATTTCGACTTCCATATTAAGGAATAGGAATTTACTTATGGACAAAATACAGAAATAAAAACACCAGGATCATCAGCAGCAGTTATAGAGAAAGAGGCAATGTTTTTTCAATAGAAACTGAATTCAAAGTTCAAAGTTAGCTTTATTGTCAATTTCTTCACATGTACTAGGCATACATACGAACTGAAATTACGTTTTTTTCTATCTAATACGTAGACAACAACTGGGAGAACGAGAGGTCGCTACGTTTGCATGTGCCGATAGTCAAATCATAAAGTTTTGTTGCAGCAAACCGTTGCAGTTGCATGGCCTCAGTCAAAGGTTTTAGTGCAGTTTAACAGGAAGAACTGGAGAGCAATTGGAGCCAGAGTGGATGGAGCCAGAAGCACACCCATACTCACTTTCCTGTTTGGTGACTAGCATGTTATCTACAGTCTATGGTGTATACTACTCTATGTGCTCTTATACTTATTCTGAGCTCAAGATCATTCTAAAGACATTCAGGAAAGCTTTATTTCTGTCCTGTGAAAGTAACTTTTTTAGTATTGATACTTTTTCAAATGAGTATCTAGTTTCGATACCAGTTTCAGTATCGATTATCTAGTAAATTATGGTTATAGCACTCGTCTAAGTAAGAAGGATGTGGCTTCGACTCCCGGGTCTTTCTGTGAGGAGTTTGCTTGTTTCTCCTTGTGCCATTGTGCAAATTTCCTCCTGGTGTAATTAACCTACATAGACACAATTGCTTTTGCTTTTTAATTCAGAAAAATCAGCACAGGATACTTATTTAAATATGGCACAGTGTCCCAAAAAACATTTACATCAATTCGCAGGCCAGTAGTTTTGGGCAATTCTTGTAGAAATAACCTCAAATTTTCACAAGTTTAGAAAAAAATGTTTTACTTGATGGTCATGAGAATATTCAAGGTTTAAATCCATTTGCTGCTATTTGGTCGTGATGTATATATTGCACCGCTAACGGGACTAACTGGTATATTAAGCTTTTCCCAAATCCTGTAGGAATAATGGCAAAAACGTCAATAAAATTCACCAAACATTCTCTTTGTTCTGGCTTTAAATCCTCGATCTCATGAATCGATGCCAACACAGAATGTATGGCTCTTCACTGATTGGCTGGTGCACGAACTCGCATTTCCGGGGTTCTTGCAAACCGTCTAGTGTATTCTGATTCCTGACTTAGTCACTGGAGAGAAATGAAATTGAGGGGAGGCATTAGGTGGCGCCAGCCTGGCTAACTGTTCACTCCCAAAGAGAAGTCATTTTGCGTTTTGGAATCTGCCCGCACACAGTCACCAAGACTGTGCAGCCTTCAAAGCAAAATTTGGAAAAACTTCACCAACTGACAAACAAATTTGGACTTGGAAGGCTGCACGGGCTAAAGATCTGGTGGTCCAAACCATCATTCGAGGAATCTGGGTTACCAAACTTCTCTTTACAAACTTCTTGGAGTTTTTCTTGCTCGACTTTTTTTTCTGATGTTGATGTGAGTCCACCAGATCCTTTAGCTGTTCCTCTTTACATTTTTGGCACAAAGTCCAAATTTGTTTGCCAGTTGGTGAAGTTTTTCCAAATTTTGCATTGAAGGCTGTACAGTCGTGGGTGATGATGTGTGAGCAGATTCTAAGACGCAAAATTACTTCTGTTTGGGAGTGAATGGCTCAACCTGAAAATAGAACTGTAGAATCCTGTCGAACTGATGGTTAAATGACTTTTAATCTTTTCCTTGCCGTGTCATAGAGCCAACGTTCTAGACAAGAACAAAAATTACCAGATGATCACCATATCTCTAGCTCATTACATTGTTTAACCGTTATCCATATTTTAGCATTAATTCAATAAAAATTACAAGAAGCTCAAAAATACATCACAAATAAAACAAACCTTATTCCCCTGTCGACTGTTGCTGTTTTTGGGTTTTTTATACAACTTTTGCTTTTGTTTTCTACTGTTAACATTGCTGTGTTTACTTTGCGTCTTTTCTACATATCAAGCTGACGTTTGTACCATCACTTCTGCTGACACAGGAGGTCACCAAAATAAAAGCATAACCTTACTATCAAATGCCATGAACTAATGTATTTAATAGTTAATAAAGTATATAAGAGCTAACTTGACCTTTACAAGAACAAAAATAAAACATTAAATATAAAATCTTGATCTATTTCTATAAATTCTGTGAAAATTTTTGGCTATTTGAACAATTGCCAAAATTAATGTCCTAGGAAATGTCAAATTTTTTGGGACACCCTATTTTATCCAAACTGGACTTTACATTTGTTGTTATATTCAAACACAACTCCAGGTGTGTTTTTGAAGAGTTAACAACATTATAATATGGCTAAAAGCTCACAAGAGTCCGTTTTCTGTAACATAAGACCTTTACATTTATCCGTTCTACATTTTTTTGCGTTTGATAGTTACGTAAGTCTACTGTTACGAGTACAAGCCGATCTATATTATTGCAAAGAGGGGAAAATGTAACTAGAGCCTAGAAAAGCTGATATCTGTTCCAGCGGTATGGTCCCAAATGTTCCTGTCAAACTGAATTGGAGAGCTGTAGTTTTTCTTTCCTTTACGTTGGAAAAAGTGGCCTCTCTTTGATTCAAGAATAATTGGTGGTTTGTAAAAAACGTAGATTCTTGTGTCTCACTGATGGACGAGCTAATGGAGAACTGATGGAAAAGAGTGAACGAACGTGTGAGCAGAGAGAGAGAAGGAGGGGAGAGAAAGAGAGGGAGGGAGATGGAGAGAGAGAGAGAGAGAGAAGAGAGAGAGGGCAGGAGATGGAGACAGAGAGAGAGAAGGAGCAAGAGAAGAGAGTGGAGAGGGAGAGAAAGAGAGGGAGGGAGATGGAGACGGCGAGAGAGGGAGAAAGACAGGAGAGAAAGAGAAAAAGAGGGAGGGAGATGGAGAGAGAGGGAGCAGGAGAAGAGAAAGAGAGAGAGAGAAAGAAAGTGAGGGAGATGGAGACAGAGAGAGAGATAGAGAAGGGGAAAGACAGGAGAGAGAAAAAAAGAGAGAGCGAAAGAAGGAGGCACAGAGATGATAAATAAAAATACTTATATTGCTTTAATGTTGAGGTCCTTCATATAAAAAAAATAAAAAAAATAAATAAAATTCAATTTTCTTTTATTTGGTCTTTCTTTGGCCTTGTCTTGGGTTCCGTCCACACTAGTACGTATTCAAATCGTTTTTGTTGTGGATGCAGTGTTCGTCCACACGGCTCCACAGACGGAACGATCAGGTGCCGCCAGCTCCCACGAATTCATTTGAGTACGGATCTGATGTGGCTCCGTGTGGACGCCTGAAAACACTGATCCACTGATGTAATTCTATGCACCACGCTATCTAATTCAGCGCCAGATATATAATCTCTGAAAAGTTTAACATGAACTATCTCCAATGCAATAGAAGAACAGAACAGATTCACCATCAGCAGAACACCCCTCTGTCAGAGAAAGAACACTCATATTCCACTGAGTCGTGTTCTTTAGTCCGACAGAAGCTGACTTTTTGAGCGCTTAGTTTATGCAAATGAGCCATGCGGTTTTAAGTTTCGTTTCTGTAAAATGTAAACAAATATGCTCAGAACGAGTCAGTCCTCACTCTGAGCCGCCGTGCTCGTCTTAAAATCCAGCGTTACACTAAGTAACAACTGAACCTCGTCGTTGGTTCACAAAAAGACTGTTTTTACACTTGCCATCTCCCTCGGTTCAAAATCAGATGCTGCAACTTCAGACTTCCTTGTTTTTATTGCTCACGTGACGTCGGGACGTTGGCACGACCTGACACCAGCCTATCACGTGACCAGTGTTTCAGGCGGTTTTGTGTTACCGTGTGCACAGAGAACACTTTGACGACGTGTCTGGACGTAGATCGTTTCCAGAACGCTGATACAGTGATAGAATTTCTTCAAAATCTCCATGGAAATGTTACTGATTTGATTGGAATGTTCCACAGTATGGCACCTACTACTAACACAGCAACTACTACTACTTCTGCTACTGCTTCTACCAATGCCACTACTAGTGACAATATTGCATAACAACAACTACTACTACTACTACCACTACAGCACCTACTTCTACTACTACAGCTACTACTACATGGCCTTCTTGTCTCCTTCACTACATCCATCTCGTTTAGTCTCCATCTGGACTTCCTACTTATATGAATTATAATAACTATTTTTATTTACACCAACTTCTGTAATGAAAGCATCTTATGTCTGCTGTATATTTATAATCTATGAAACCCATGGACCATTAGGTTATAATTTGCATATTTTATGTTGTCATATTCATGTAAAACGACTTCATAAAAAATAAATAAACAAGTGCGCTGACTTTGTGTTCGAAAACTTGGTGCCCAATGGGAGCTGATGTAAACAAAGAGTCGGCTCCTTTGATGGATAGCTGCACACTAAGAAGAGGAGGAAAATCAAATTGAAGAACGAAGTAAGTACAGAGCAGTGGGCGTGTAGTGGTGGATGTGAAAATGGGGCCTGATCGGTATAAACAGAATCTTGAAAATAAGTGATTAAAGATAACTCAAACATGCACGAATCACTCCGAATACAACTTCAGGTGAGTAAATGGTGTGAGGAAAATAACGTTAACATGATTAAAAGCTCTGAAAAGTCCATTTAAGTAAAAGTAAAATCTCTAAGTGAGTGTGAGTTGGATTTGGAGCTGGACTATCAGGCCCGTTATCCAGAGTTGACACAAACTCTGGAGTAAATCTTCATGTGAGCTGAAAGCCTGAGGCGCCTCACACTTAAAGCCACACACATTTACCCACACTGCACTTTTGTGAGGGCACAGTTTGGATCACCTCTTCTCACGCTGTCTCTCTCCCTTCCTCTCTTTCTCTTTCTGTCTCTCCTGCGCTCTCTCTCTCTCTCTCTCTCTCTCTCTCTCTCTCTCTCTCTCTCTCTCTCTCTCTCTCTCTATATATATATATATATATATATATATATATATATATATGATACATATATGACACATACATATATAGATACTCTTTATACTGCACATAATATTCGGAGATAGACTGTTTTTTTAATAACTATGTATATTTTGACAGCACTATTTCTTTGTTAAAGCGCTCACCTGCACAAACCTGATGTGAAATACACCCATCTGAACAACCTAAGTATAGGTCAAACATATGGGATACACAAGTTTCCTTTCTTTAAATCTGACCTGTTCTGCAAAATGTATTTGGAGTGATTCTTAATCTGTCATATGTGTAGGATTTGACACTGTGTGTAAATCATTTTATTACAAATGAAAAAAATCTGCTGCTCACTAGTGTGTCCACAGGAGACGACTCCACAGCTCTTTGTTGTGATATTTACAGCAGCGCCTGCTCCCACTGGACATGGCGGTTTTCTAATGAGGGAGTCAGTGGATTGTTTAGATTAATAATGTGATTTAAAATGCAAATGATAACATAATGATCCAGGGGCTAAAACAGACACAAGCACAATACGTCTGCTCTAAACTAAATTATATTATTGTCACAAAATAACTTTGTAAAATATACCAACAAATACTCTTTGTGATATAACGGCTCATGATAATGATAGTGCATCACCAATTTTGTATGACAATATACTGATACTGATACTGATATCAAAGTCAGTTTACAGTTTAGTGTCATATTCATTCAGCTCATACTCAATGGTTACCTATTATAGCCACAGCTGCCCTGGGGCAGACTGACCAAACTTCACCAACACTCACACACACATCACTTTCACACTAGGCAATGTGTTTAAATGGTCTTGCCTAAGGACACAACAACAGTCTCCACTATTGCCACTGCCGCACCATGATGTGTTCAGAGTCCAGTTCAAGTCCAATCCAGGCCTGGTCCTGTTCAGTGTCTGACATCAGGGACTGTCTGCAGTGTGAGTACATGTGTACTTCTCCACACTCTTCAGCATGAACCAATCCCACTCACTTATCACTTTATTTGTGGTTTATATCTATTTAGAGAATAGACCCTAAGTGCTGCTAACTCATAATTCAGTTATGCTAATATGAATCAAAAAATAAGCCCCAAATGTGTCTAATTTAAAAAGCTGACATTTCCTGCATATGAGAAGCACATGAATGCAGCATGAGAAACAGCTGAGTCTGGGTCTTAAATCGAGGCTAGCCAAACCAATGAAACTCTGTAATTATGTGAGTGAATGGAAAGTACAAACTCCCAAAACTCTATTCGTCTGCTTTGACCAACAAAAAGAAAAAATCTTTTTTATAAGTTTATAATTTTACTTCCCAGTTGGACATGTGCCATACATATGTAGAGCTAATTTCATAACTATGACAGTGATAGTCTAAATTACAAAAATGTTATGATTAGACTAATGAAAATAGACCATTATTTTATTAAATGAAGGTTTAGACTGTGAGTAAAATGAATTCTCCATTTTGAATAGAGTTTAGGGTAGTCCAAATTTGAGCAAGTAAATAAATAAATCATGTAACTGGGTAAAAATTGACTTATTGAGTCATTTACTACTATCCCAACGACAGAAAAAAAAGCATGTCTATGGAGTAAGAAGGCTTTTAGAAATATTTGTGTGCATAGGATAGAAATCCGTGCATATTGTCTGTAGTTGAGCATAAAATAAATATTCTTAAACTCTCGAATGAGTCCAGTCGTACATAAAATGTGTTGTGAGTATTTTATCCATCAGAATATGAATTGAAAAGTTACGACATCAAGAATTACAATCATGAAATGAAAATTTATGATTACGCTTTCTTCAGTACAAATACGAATTCACAAACTCGACTGTCAAAAATACATCATCACTTCACAGGCAGTTTATTGAGCAGGATTAAACCAGGACTGAACCAGGACTGAGTGTCGGGACGGGCCCGAAGGTGCGCCTGTGTAGACTGTTGGGTGACCACAGACGAAAGGACCGGCGCAGAGCTCCACACTCCACAGGGCTAAGTGCAGCCTGAATGAGCTTTGCGGAGTCCTGGTGTAGTCCTAGTGCTGTGCTGGTTTAGACCTGGCTTAGTTCTGGTTTAGTCCTGGTTCAGTTCTGTTTTAGTCCTGTTTTTTAGTTGTGTTTTTGTTGTGTTTTAGTCATGTCTTAGTCCTGTTTTAGTCCTGGTTCAGTCCTGATTTAGTCCTGGTTTAGTCCTGTTTTAGTCCTGGTTTAGTCCTGGTTCAGTCCTGATTTAGTCCTGGTTTAGTCCTGTTTTAGTCCTGGTTTAGTCCGTATGCACTGCAAAAGTCCAGCATCTTGATCAGTGTTGCTTGTGCTCAATAAATAATGTCTGTAAAGTGATGACGTATTTTTGACACTAAAGTTTCGTCTGTGAATTCGTGTTCGTACTGAAAAAACTTAACTTTTCAATTTGTATTCTGATGGATAAAATACACACAACATATTTTATGTAAAACTGGACTCATTCGAGAGTTTACGAATATTTATTTTATGCTCAACTACAGACAAATATGCACAGATTTCCCAAATATGCATAAATTTCTATCCTATGCACACGGACATTTCTGAAAGCTTTCTTACTCCATACATGTCATTTTCTGCTTTTTTTTGTTTGTTTGCTTTTTGTTTTTTGCCTCTTAGGGGTTCCGTAGCCGCCAAACCAGTTAGAATTAGAAAAACATGGAAACCCGTCTCATGCACTTCAAGTAACTTTATCTACACATTCCCACTGTATTACGCTCTCGTCTACTCGCAGATTTTTAGCGCCAGTTTGCGTAACCTCCGAATCACCACTGTCTTCTTGCACATGCGTTTTTAATTTGCGAACAATTGCGTTTTTGCTCGAAAAGTAAAAACATTTATTCCCTAAATGTGGAACCCATTACCGGCTCTTTTTTATATTCCCAAAATAACAGCAACGCAAACGCATCAAACGCTGGTGTAAAAGTTTAAAGAAGTTATAAAAAGGAGTGGTTTTGCGTCTACGATATTGGCTCGTCTCCAGATCTTTGGCTCTGGGCGACTCGCAGTAGCAACGCCAGAGTGTTTGTGTGTGTTTTTGTTATTAGAAGAATACATACAGGGACGCTTTATTTCTGCTGCAGGCGCTCCACGGGCTACGGCACACTTTACTCTGACGGAGAGAGGGACGGGAGGAGGAGGAGAGAGGATATAAGAGAGGATGAGAGAGGAAAACGGAGGAGAGAGAGAAGAGGAAGGCAGAGAGAGAGCACAAGGAAAGAGGGGAAGGGAGGAGAAGAGGAGAAAGTGAAGGATGGAGAAAGGGAGAGAGATGGAGCTGGAGAATGAGCGAGGAAAGGAGAGAGGAAAGGAGAGAAGAGAGTGAGGATTAGGGATGGGCATGATCGATAATTGATCATTAAGAATTTCATCGATTACGTTCATTTTAATCGACAAACCGTAAATGTAGGTTGCTGTGTGTATCGTGACCAAACAGGGGTCTGTACATGTGTCTCTCTGCACTCAGAAGGAGCGAGACACAAACAGTGGGTCAGTCTGCAACGTACCGAAGCACAAATGCGTGTTTAACGATGACTGGTACAAGAAATTCCACGCTTTCCGTTGCGTTCGGGACAAGTGTCCATGTGCACAGTGTACAAAGCAAGAACATATGTTTCTGTGTCCAGTGGGAAAAAGCTTTACCAGGTGAGACTCGCCCAATGTCGATGACGAGTCCCCACCTCCCTCCCCCCGTACGGTGTCCTGGTTTTGACAAACGCAAATCTGGTCACACTAACCTGTATTCCACTGAGTCATGTCTTTTAATCCGACAGAAATTGACCGCATCAGCGACACAAGAGCTGTAGTTTTATCTTCGCTTAGTTTATGCAAATTAGCGATGCGGTTTTAAGTTTTGTTTCTGTGAGAGTTGCGCAAAACTGAATTAAACACATTATAATGTCAAACGGATTGATGTGGCTTTAGAGTGGTTACGGTTTATATGTCGTAAAGTTGAATTTATTTATGCAGATTAGTAGTGCAGATAGTAATAATAATGATGATCATTTTAATATAAAAACGTTAATGATTAATCGATAATCGATCGTTAATTCTTCCGACGATCGATTAAGAAAATTTCATCGAATGCCCATCCCTAGTGAGGATAAGAGAGCAGAATGGATGAGAGAAGAGGAGAGAGAAAGGTGGGGCAAAGGGGAGGAGAAAGAAAGGAGAGAGAGGACGAGAGAGGACAGTGGAGGAGAAGAAGGGAGGGGCGGAGGATAGAAGAGGAGCAGAAGTGAAAGAGGGAAAGGGAAGAGAAAGAGAAGCACGGAGAAAGGGAGAGAGGAGAAAGGAAGAGAGCTGGAGAATGAGGGAGGAGCAAGGAGGAGAGAAGAGAAGAGGAGAAAAGAAAAGAGAGGAGGAGGACGAGAGAGAGATGAGGAGAGTGGAGAAAGGGAGAGAGCTGGAGAATGAGAGAGGAAAGGAGGAGAGGGGAGTAGAGGAGAGCAGCAGAGAAGAGAGGAGAATGGAGGAGAGAAGAGGAGAGCGATGGAGAAAGAGAAGGATGGAGAGAGAAAAGTAGAAAGAAGGGAGAGCGGAGGAAAGAGGGGAGAGAAGAGGAGAGAGGATAAGCAAGGAGGAGGAGGAGAACGGAGAAAGGGAGAGAAAGAGGAAAGAAAAGGAAGAGAGCGAAGGATAGAAGAGGAAAGAGGAGGGAAGAAAAAGGAGGAGAGAGAGGAGGAGAGCAGCAGAGCGATCAAGGGAGGAGAGAGGAGATGATAAGAGGGGAGTAGTAGAGAGGAGAGAGAGAAGAGAAGAGAGGATGAGAGAGGAGAATGGAGGAGAAAAGAAGAGAGAGAGGGGAAGGGAGAAGAAGCGTATAGAGGACGAAGAGAGGAGGAGAGCGAAGGACAAAGAGAAGTACGGAGACCAGGAGAGAGAGAAGTAGAAAGAAAGGAGAGCAGAGGAAAGAGGGGGAGAGAAGAGGAGGAGAGAGATGAGGAGAGAAAAAAGAGAGAGAGAAAGAAAAGGAGGAGAGCGGAGGATGGAAGAGGAGAGAGGAGGAGAGCAGCAGAGAGAGGGAAAGGGAGGAGAGAGGAGAGGATAGAAGAGGAGAGAAGAAGTGAGAAAGAGGAAGGGAGGAGAGGAGAGTGGAGGAACGAGAAGAGAGAAGAGGAGAGAAGGATAAGAGAGGAGGAGGAGGAGAGAGAGACGAGGAGAGCAGCGGAAAGGAGAGAGGAGGAGAGGCAAAGAGAGAGAAAAGGAGGGGAGAAAAAGGATAAGAGAGCAGCAGAGAGAAGGAGAAGAGCAAAGGAAAGGGTGGAGAGAAGAAGAGAAAGGAGAAGAGAGTAAGAGGAGAGGAGAGAAAGAGAGAGAGAACAGAGGAGGAGAGTCAGATATGCGTCAGAATTAAACTCTGGTCCGTACTCAAAATGCATGAGTTTTTTAACAGTGACTTTTCATACATTTTTATATTTTCCACAAAGATTCAAAACCACAACCACTGCTGTGAGATAGCCACCCCCATAGTCCTTATCTCTCCTCTATTCTGACCTTTAAACTCTACGGGCAAAAAAGAACTCAAAGCACAAATAACGGGGGAAAAAAAGGCGCTGTACCTGATGTTTACCGTCTTCAAAAGGTGAAAAACAGAAGCAGCTCACAAAGTTACTCCTCTAATCTGAGCTTCCTCATCACTCACCCAGATGAGTTTATAAGAGCTTTTCACAACAGAGGACAGTGCAGAAGTTTGCCGTAAGAGTAAAGCTAACAGCAACTAGTAGGCTAACATGCACTTCCTGATTCTCGGACAAGAAAACGCTTTATAATCAGATGCAGGTAGTACACGTGGACTACTTTGACCTCAAGAGCTGCTTATACAATATATCTGTTAGTGTTATAGTCGAGACCAAGACCACAGAGTCCCAAGACCGAGACAAGACCGAGACCACGACCCTTTGTCTTTGTCATTTTCTGTATTCATTTGTATTTTACAGTTATTTTGGCATATACGTACATATCAGGGCTTTTATAAATCTATCTCCATTTGATCTGAGCAAAGCAAACTGTACTGCACTGAAACTCTCTGTGCCCCTGTTTCGGACCCTCACCCACAGTTTGAGAAGCTCTTCTTTAAACCAACTTCCACTGGCTCTTGTGAAGTGAAGAAAGTGGGGAGGATTTTTAAACCTGTTTTTTCAAGTTCTCTTACTGGTTTTGCAGTGGGATTTATCAGCCTCTGCACATTTACCAAACCAAATGTGTGACACATACAAATGGATTTGTGCACTTTTATTAGGTAAACTTCAGCCCACATATCGCAGTAGGGCTGCTCTGTACGGACACTGGCTTATGAGGATTCATTTTTGCTTTGCGTTTTGTCATGCTCTTCTAATCAGCGTGCACTGAGGAGGGAGCCTATGTGCACTGTACTCAGGGAGGAGACAGAGTGCAAAAAGGTGAGGAGCTGTACACTGACGTGAGGCAGGTGGACAGGTAGGATCATGTTTTATAGTTTAACCTGCTTTGAGACGAGGTCACACTCTGTTGTGGACAAGCCGTCAGCAGTGATAAGTGCTGTGCAGTGTCCGCTGGCTCCAAACAAGTGCACGAGCTACAGTGAGAAGCCCCGCTCTCCTGCACACAGGTACAAGTCTGTTGCCAACAACAGCGGCAGAAATGAAAAGTGATCACACTCACTGAGTGTCAGACCTCGAGTCAAGACCGAGTCCAAGCACCTTCAAGACTGAGACAAGACTGAGTCCCAGATGAGACCAAGACCGTGAAAAAAACGGGAGGAGACAAGGACGAGACCTGCCTCCAGACCAAGACTGGTCTTGAGTACTACAACACGAATATCTGTACTGACAGAAGACATGTTTTTCTCAAAAAACTTACATGACCTTTAATGTGTGGAAGAAACTTACAGGGTCCATATTACGCTATTTTCTGATCTATTATAATGTAGTTTCCTCATCACAAACAGACCTGGAGTTGTGTTTTGTTTTATTCACACACGTTTAACTCACAAACCCTGTAGATTTAGGCTGAGTTCTTCTCTCAAACAGAAAACTGCTGTACCTTGTGATGTCTTGTGGTAAGACAGGAAGCGCTCCACTGACTTTTTAATCTCCACACACCTTCACTAGAATCATCTGGATAATTTCAGCCCTGGAATTGCCAATCTCTAGTGAACTTAAGTTAAAATGTAGCTGTTAACTTGAAAACTACCACTACAAGGAGAAACCGAGCATTTTGAGCTTTGCAGACAGACTAATAAACCAGGATTACTCGAACATGTGTGAATGACACAAAACACAACTCCAAGTACGTTTTTAATGAGGCTGCAGCATTGTAACATGGTTTAAAGCTCATAGGAGTACATTTTGTGTAATATAGGATCTTTAAATTAAACTAAAACACTATGATTATTAAAGGTGCGTAGTGTAACTTTTCTGGTGGAGTCAAACGCTTTTCTCCATGGAGATGTTATTACTTTGTGTGGATTAAACCTTTCTATCTTCATGGAGACCAAATCAGATCAAGTTACAGGTCAGCTCTGTGGAGAGACAACCCCACTCACAGAATGTTTGTTTGTCTATGTATTTTAGAGATAAAAAAGTTAATACCATCGAAACATTTCTATTAAAATTTAATAAGGATGCAATACCAAAAAAGACATTTATTTCTCTTTGCTATGCACAATTAATGGAATCAAAACCTTCCACCACTGGGAATTCCAGGACTCACTGGGAAGCAGATATGGGGATTGAGTTTAGTGCTGACACTTGGTTAAGAGCTTTTAGGGTGGTCAAAAAAAGTTTTACTTGTAATAAACTCAGGGAGAACCAGTATAGAATTTTACACAGACTTCAACGTACTCCTCAATTCTTGCATAAGATTCACCCTCAATACTCACCTTTGTGTGTAAAATGTAAAAACATTGTGGGCACTTATTATCATTGTATCTGGCAGTGTCCGTTGATACTCAGGCTTTAGAGGAATGTTGCTACAGAGCTCCGCTACATTTTTCATCGAGCTGTCCCCGTGGAGCCTGTTTTATTTCTTTTTGGCCTGTCTGAGAGGCTGCCTGTGTTACCAGGGCAGATGACATTACTACGTAAACTTTTACACCTGGCAAGAAGATGCATCCTGCTTCAGTGGATACAGGCAAAACCTCCATCTGTTACACAATGGTACAGAGAGACTTTTAAAGTTTTCCCAATGGAACGCCTCAGTCTTAAAAGGCAATTCAACCACTTTCTATAAAATATGGCAACCCTTTCTGGACCACCTACCTCAGGACTTGGCTGATGTGCTTTATAAAGGAGGCTCCCAATTTGTTTTTAATTTTAATCAAAAATTGTGTTTGTGAAATGTTTATTTCATTTTCATTTTAGCTCTGACTCAGACCTTGTGACAGTCTTTATCCATTTAGTTCTATGCAGACTAAGCTGTGCTGGATTGTATTGTATTGTTCTATTTTGTTAAAAAAGACAATAAATGATTGTTCAAAAAAAAAAAAAAAAAAAAAAAAAAAGTTAATAAATGTAAGGTAGAGCTGTTACTGTGGAACATTCTAGACAAAGCAATGACATATCCATAGAAACAAGCAGGTGACAGACTCCCAACCAAAAAGTTACATAGTGCACCTTTAGGATAAGAAAACGTTAACATTAAAATGCCATTGTGGTTCAGATTTGTCACTCTTTCCTAGTGTAAAGGGTTAAACTTGTAATCAGATACTGTAGGAAACAGACTTAAAATAGTGTGTTTTGGTAACAGGCGTTGGGGAAACACATGGGAGTGATTGGAACATGGGGCAAATAAATACTTTAAAGTTTTATTATCAGCTCTGATTGAAGGCTCTTTTGTTTATAGCGTTGGACAGAGAAAAGTATTTCCTATGCATCGCCTTCAAAAGTAACAAAAGATCCTCAGACAGTCTCAGCAAATCTGAAACGCACTCCGGAGCAGCGTGATGAAACAATAACTAAAGATAAAAGAAATCAGAGTAAATTTTTCCTATTGATACTTTGCAGTGATATCGAGCCGGGGGTGTTCTGTTAATTTACCATCTACTTAAAGGCAAAAATACACAATTTTTTTTTTTTTCTTAATATGCATCTATATTCTAAATTCATACATTAAGGGGTTAACAGCCACATCAAATCAATAACATCTGCAGCCTCTTACCACCTAAAAATCAAAGGTATACTGTCTAAAGCAGACTTGGAGACACTTATCCACGTGTTTGTCTCCAGTAGATTAGATACTGTAACGGCCCGCTCACTGTGAAACAGCTGCAGTACATCCAGAATGCTGCAGCTCAGGTCCTGACTAGAACTACCAAGTATGAGCACATGCGTCCTGTGCTCAGGTCTCTGCATGGCCTCCTGTGGCTCAGAGACTTTAAAGCTGCTCTGCTTGTACAAGTCTCTCCAAGGATTAGCACCAAAGTACATCTGTGACAGTCCAATGAGGTTCATTTGTTCTTCCGATATTTTATGTTATGGTTCTTTTTTCAGACCAAGAGTTTGTTTTCATACCTGACAGTTTGGACTGCTCTCTGTGCTCTTCCTCCGAGTGGTCACGTGATGTTGTTGTGACGTGTCCAGTCAGATGATTTAAACAGGTTTTGGCGCTGTCTTCCCACCAGTGGAGGCAGGACAACAGCGCGATCTGTAGTTCAACTTCCTCAGGACACAATCCCAGGTGTGTGAGAGAAAAAAAGCCCTCTCATCCTGATTTATAGTCGGAAGTTGGACTACAGATGGCGCTGTCATCCTGCCTCCACTGGTAGGAAGACAGAGCCCAAACCTGTATAAATCAGCTGAGCGGACATGTCACAGCAACAGCACGTGACCACTCTGAGGAAAACCGCAGGGAGCAGTCCAAACTGTCAGGTATGAAAACTACCTCTTGGTCTGAAAAAAAGAACCTCATAACATACATCTCTGACACGTTAATGCTGTATGAACCATCTCACACTCTGAGCTCCGGCTGGTGCCCAGAGTCAGGAGTAAACAGGAGTCAGCATTTCACATTCATGAAGCTAAAACCTGGAACAGTCTGAACATGTGAGACAGGACTCTACTTTGACTCTGTTTAAATCCAAGCTCAAAACGATTCTGTTTAGCTGTGTATGACTTAAAGGTTTTCATTTTTCATTCCACACTCTTCTCTTCTCTCTCATTTAATGTCTCTCTTTTTCATTTTATGATGATTATTTATGTTTTGATCTGTTTGTATTGTGATTTTAATGTCTTTCATATTCAGTAAAGCACTTTGAATTACTTTGTGTACAAATTGTGCTGTACAAATAAACTTACCTTGCCTTGCCTAATGCCAGCTAGAGTAATGTTGTTTAATATTATATAATAATATAAGGACAGCACAAATCTGCTTACATGTTGTAGTTTCAGCTAAGTCTATTCTTTATGGTCAAATTGTGTTAAAATAAAGATCAGATTAAAGTTTATTCAAATGTTCAAAAGTTGAACCTAGTCATTTTTAATAGCGGCTAGACCTAAGAACTCACTGTATTACAACAAATCTGTATTTTAACAGTATGAATTTTAGTCGCAACTGTCTGGATTGAATATTGTCGGCCTATAGAACGCTGTGATGTCATCTGTAACCCATCAATTTTCCTTTTCCTTTTGTCTGGAAAGTTCAGAATAATCTTCCTGTATTCTTTATTCACAGGGATACCCGTTCAAACACGCCTGGCCAATCAGATTTCTTTATTTCAATGAAGGAGCTCATCGGTCACCTATCATTTTGAAAGAGTTTAGCGCTTCGCTCATCGGCCGCGTCTCAGTTTTCTTTCCTCACTTCCTTTTCCTTGATTCCTCTCCTCGAGCCTCCGTTTTTCAGCTGTCAGTCAAATGTGTCATATTATGTGGTGTCCCAAAGAAAACCACAGAATGAAGGAGTAAACATTGGGGAAGCTTCAGGAGGCAGACATAAAAGAATCTAAATTTATTGGACTCGGTGAAAAGTTTAGATAATTTCTCTTCGCTGTGTGACTTCCTCACACATTTCCTGCAGAATCGAGGAAAGGAATCAAGACGAAGGAAGTGAGGAAAGAGAAATGAGACGCAGCCACTGAGTCTGGAAAATTGGTAGTCATATTAGATGGACCCTGCATGTCCCTGTTTGGCTAATCCACCTGTCAATCACACCCATCTGAACTCAACGATCACCAGACTCACATCCTCCTGAAGTATTGGAGAAGTGTGTATTTAAGTTTCAAATTTAAGCATAGTTGCAACACCCAAAACCCCAAACCCCATGTAAACGAGTACATACATCATTCCAAGTGAAATACTCGACGTCTTCTCCGTGGACTAGTGACCGCAGCTCTCCGTGCTGAGGAAACTCTTTCACCACGAACTCCAGATGGGCCAGAGCGTAGAAAGGGTGGGAGATGTTGACCACAGTGGAGTCTATGGTCCGGGTCAGGCCCTCCTTCACCGTGATGTTGAGTGAATGCACGGGGATGAACCTGGGGACGACATTGATCTGGACCTCCAGCTCCTCCACCGCAGTGAAACCATTACTGACATACACAGTGAAGACGTCTTCTCCCTGTAGCATAAAGATGTGGACTTAAGTTAGTCTTAGATAATACATTTTTGACAGTGGTAAAGAGTTAAATGAATGGCATGGATGCATCATGGATCTATAAGAAGAACTGTCTTGATGGGAGCTTGATAAATACAGCAGCTCTGGTCAGAAGAATTTCTCCCATAGAGTGCAACGTATTTATGTGAACTCAAACTGCCCCTCTTCGGCTGACAGGGCATCAACAGCTTTCACAAAGGTCAGATTTTCTAGGTAAGATTTTTGTATGAACCTTTTAAATGGTCACATTTTATACCGGACTTTTCCACATTCAAGGCACTCAAAGCGCTTTACATCAAGGAACCACTCACCCACTCACACTCACCAGTGTACACAGACACTAGGGGCGAGGTGGGTTAAGTGACTTACTCAACGGCACAGCAGAACAGCATTCACCTGTGGGGGCTGGAATTGTACCGCCAACCTGTGGGTCAGTGGATCTACCGCTCAACCAGTGATGTTTGTGTGGAGAGCAGCATTTGAACTGCCAACCTTTTGCTCTCACTGGTCAGAATGGATCACCAGGTGCACGTTTCTCTTATCAGGGTGAGAGCAGCTAACCCATGTTGAGGAAATACATTTTGAAACAAATAAATTGGCCTCAAGTGCAAATGAGCACAGCCATTGAAATCAATAAGTTCATCACTTACTTCCATGGCTGGGAAACACTAATCATTTGTGGTTCCAGATCCTCCTGAATTCTAACATAAAGTAATAGGGACTGACTCTAAAGACAATAGCAAAATGTTGTACTTTTAATGATTAACCTTTGTAAATATACTCCATCAGGACACCCTCAACTGGCATCTCTTTAGTTTCATCTCGGTGAAATCTACTAAACTGACACAGTACAGTGAACAGTACAGTAACTTATAGTAAACAGCACCACAACAAAATGCTGAATTTTTCAACCTTACTAACAGACCATTTTTACAACAGCTGGAAGTCTTCCCCTGTAGAGTTGTGGGACTTCCGGTTAATCGTTTTATATGCCAAATTGTCTCTGGAAATTTCTCACCTATTCTCCAGCATCTTCATAAATCTGCTCCGTCACCAACTCTTCAACCAACAAGGTCGACAAAGGATAACCATTCTTCCATGAAGAAATTATTCACAACAGTCAAGATAAGAAGACGAAAGCTTAAATGCTAACAAAGACGAACATTAGTGAACTACTTAGCATAGATAGATAGATTTGTGCATTTCAAATACTAGACATGTTCACAGATTACATGTCTAGCATTCAAACTGCATAAATCTCCGTCTATGTTAATATCTACACCATGCAATTGATTTTTTACTTAAATTCTATAATCAGTCTTAGTTAACGAGTCACTTATGTTTTATTAATGACCATAGTGTTAGTTTTGTTCAGTAGTTCACCAATGTTAGTTGTTGTTCGCCTTTAATGTTTCGTCTTTCTTGCCTTGATAGTGGTGGATAAATTCTTCATGGACAAAATATGTCCTTTGTCGACCTTGTTGGTTGAAGATTTGGTGATGGGGCAGATTTTCTGAACCTGGTGAGAAGGCGTGAGACATTTCTACAGACAACTTGCCCTAGAAAAGCATTAACCCTACAGGGCCGGTGTGAAAAAATTCTATGGCCCTGTCTATCAAAACACAAACAACATTAACAGCAGTGAACGTGTATGGGGAGTAGGGGAAAACAGGAAGTTTCAGTCACTCTAAATACAACTTGGAGTGGGTAAATGAGAGGGGGAAACAATTATAACATGGTCAATTAAATGTCTTCTTTAAACCACAGGCACATTACAAGTTTAGTGCCCTTTAAATGACATAAGCAGAACACACTGTGCACACTGACCTGTATAGAAGCAGACACGTAGAGGATGAGTCCCAGGTCGATGTCGTTCTGGGTAAAAGAGTGGATGTAATCGAACTGGGGGGGCTCTGATCCGTCTGAGATGTTCTTCACCACGTGTCCCAGACGAGGAGGTTCTTTCACTGTGAACACCATCTCTGAGGGGAGGATGTCCGCCTGCTCCACCTACAAACACAACACCAGCATGGGTAAGAGGTTTGGAAGAACACATGGGCTCAGTGATAGCAACTTTCAGTAACCTTTTATGATAACCACACTTTTAAAGGTCCCAAATTTGACACTTGTGAGCTTTATGTTGTTACCTCCTCGAAAACATACTGTATTTTCCACACTATAGGGCGCTCTGGATTTTAAGGCGTACAGTCATTGAATGGTCTATTTTTGAACTTTTTTCACAATTAAACCGCACCGGACTTTAAATGAAACACAACAGTTAAATGGGTCAGTCGGACTTAGTTTGGCGCGTTCACGGTGACTCTGGGCTTTGATAAATTGCGACGTGTAGGGAGGGTGCTGTCTGGGACCGCTGGATTATTGCCATGTTCGCAGTGACTCAGTTGTTCAGTTGTGGCTACTTTTTCGGTTCGTTCCTCCGTTCCATTCCTCGTTCGGAGTGATGAGTGTGGCTGTGGGTGTTTGTCGTGGTGCGGTCGCTGTCTGTTCCATGTGTGTTTGCGTGCGCTGCGGGTGGTGCGGCTTTGTAGTTTACTGAAGTCGTGCTGGGACACCTGAGTGGATTCGTGTATAAGGCGCTCTGGACTGTGGGGCGCGCAGTCGTTTTTGATGCAGTTGGAGGCTTAAGAGCGCGCCCTATGGTGTAGAAAATACGGTATGTAAATTTGACTCTTGTGAGCTTTAAGTCACGTTAGAATGTAGTTACCTCCTTGAAAACATACCTGGAAATGTGCTTTGTTTCATTCACACCTGTTTGAGTGAGCCTTTATTATTAGTCTGTCTACATCTTCAAAGCTCAAAATGGTCTGTTCCACCTTGATGTCATGAAGTGGCAGTTTTCAAGGTAACACCTACCTTTTACCTTCCGTTAAGCATAAATGGGAAATTCCATGATTGAAATTATCCAAAAGATTTTAGTGAAGTTCTATGGTTTAGTGTGAATGAAACAAAACACAACTCCAGATAAGTTTATGTTGAGGAAACAACATTATAAAGATCAGAATATGGCATAATATGGGACCTTTAATAGTCCTAATAAAGCATGGACAAAGATTTTATTTGAAATGCACAAATGGTTTAAGAATGATTCAGGCTTAGCAGCTACTAAATGAATACCCTTACTCCTAACCTAACCTAATTTAACCTCTCCTGTGATGCTCAGGCTGCAGGACACAGAGGAGGGACACTTTTGGCCAGAAGGATGTTCCTCTCCTCAAACTACCCTGACAGTGATCTGCAGATCCTACCTGACCAGTCCTCCTGTTAAACTGCATTGGGATCTTTGGCATCTGTCTCACTTAATTTTACATCTTCTAGTCATGAGTTTATTGTGAATCCAATTTTCACTGTAGAATAAGTCTGGTGCATATGCAAACTAAGTATTTTTAAGAGCTCAGAGAAGATTTTGTATATATAGATTAAAAGGACAGTCCAGAATTTTGGACATAGGACCTCATTTCCTAGTGAGCCAGAGTGTTGGAGACGTGTGGAGACACTTTTTAAAATATTCCATCCAGTCCTTGTATTTGCAGAGGTCACTGGTGCTAGGCTAGTGCATGTCAATGGCCATAGTTAGCCTGCCACTAAAAACAGTCTTATGCCAGACTGTCGATGTGAATGTGTGTCAATAGAATAATTTTAGAAGTAAAATCAACCTTGCATTTGAAGGATTTATGTCTATTCCTGATCCAAATCTTGGCAGCGGTGGACTGATATCACCTAGCTTCTATCTTACTGGCAAAGTAAGAGCCGGAATTGCATCATCAACCTGTTTGTATATGACTATTGCGCTTAAAGCTTAAAAGGCCCATATTGCACTATTTTCTGATCTATGTTATAATGTTGTTTCCTCATCAAAAACAAACCCAGACTTTTGTTGAATTCACACAAACTCTGCATATTTATGATGAGTTCTTCTCTCAAACAGAAAACACTCTATTCCACCTTGTGATGTCATGTGGTAATACAGGTGCTCCACTATGTTTTTTTTTTCATTTGGATAATTTCAGACCTGGAAATACCAATCTCTAGTCATCAAAAGTAAAAGGCAGCTGTTAACTTGAAAACTACTACTACACAGCATCGCAAGGTGGAACAGAGCGTTTGACCTTTGAAAATGTCGACAGACTAATAACAAAGACTCACTCAAACACGTGTGAATGAAACAAAACACAATTACAGGGTATGTTTTTAACAAAGTAACTGCATTATAACATGGCTAAAAGTTCACAATCCATTTTGTGCAATATCGGAGCTTTAATGGGAGGAAGTTGAATACCATTTTACATAAGCCCATTACTTTTTCACATAATGACAGACGTGGACTTTATTGGGTAAATAGAAGGCTTTCTTACTCATCACTTTAATGTCAAGCTATATGCAAAATATATATGCAATGTGTTACTAATGAGTCCACTATCTAAACACCATTAATGGCTTTTACAGTGAGGAGCAGCCTTATAAATGACGTACAGAAAGTCCTCCGGGGGATTCGTACTGCTCTGCTCCTCTCGTAATAGACTATAATTTAGAACATAAACTAGATTATAAGCAGAGCCGGAGCAGTCATTTTTAGCACTGCTTTCATGTGGCGCTGAGTGCATTATAGACTGGGTTATACAATAGGTTTGGATGCAGCAGTGAGTCATGGGAAAGTGTTTGTTTGAGAAGAAAAAGAAAACTTTAAAGTAGAGAGGATAAATCTTTGTGCCAATAATAATACGCATATTGTTTATACAGTATAAAAATGAATGCGTATACCTTGTAATGGATTCTGATTTTTAACGACAACAAAAACAGCATTGAACTAAAGTTGTTTATCGGTAATACCCGCTCACTTTGTTCTCGGAGCATTTTACTGCACAGCTGAAATTTTGGCAAGCCAATATAAAAGGTACAGTGACTTTCTGAATGATTCCATGGAAAAAGAAAGATAAAACCATACTTTGGAACACTCTTCATGGAGATAGATCAGGTTTATGCCATAGAGTCAGGTTTATGGAGATGCAAGGCCGCTCACAGATAAATAGTAATTGCTTCTTAGGCTGCTTACTTACTTTAATTAATTTCATTGTCACTGATGTACATAAAACCTTTGCTTTTTGGGGCTTTAAAGTTGCACTGTGTAGCTTTTCTGCTGAGACAGAAGTGCACAATATTAACATTAACCTTAACAGGAAAGATGGAGGGTACATCACCTGCTCGTGGTAGATGCTTTGTCTACAGTATGGTAATAAAACGTTAGCCTGATTCATCAACCGGTTTCACTTTGTGGAAACTGTCTGACCTCGCAGGATTAGGATCTGTTCTCTTGACGGTAGGCGGGTACTTTTTATTTAACCAATCACTGCTATTTGGTTGTGGTGTATGTAATATGCCAAATCCTGTAGGAGGATTAACGTCTTTCCCCTTGATAAAATTCACCAAACATTCTCTTTGTTCCAGTTTAAAATCCTCGATCTTGGAAGTCATTGCAAACACAGAATGTCTGGCTTCGTCTACATCAATCTTGACCACTTTGTTTACTGTTGTGCTGTACCACAACAGGTATTTGAGTTTCACGTCATGGCTTCCGGGGTTCTTGCAAACCATCTAGTGTATTCCAATTCCTGACCTAGTTGCTGGAGAGAAATGAAATTGCGCAGAGGCACTATGTGGTGCCAGCCTGACTAATTAAACGTACCTTTGTCCACACAAACAAGCTGTGCTACCAGGCCAGTTTACATGTCAAATCTGTGGAAAGGCAGCCTGCTTACATTAAGATTGCAGGTATTTTTGAGTATTAAACATCAGTAATTTAGAAAATGCTAGATAACTATGTTTAATACCATACTCAACAAATAATAACATCTGGAGGGAGACAAGCATGTGTCCAGAAAAGTTACACAGTGCAATTCAATTTGTCAACTGGACAAACATTTATTTAGGTCAAAAACGTTTTGCCTCTCTTCCAAGCTGCTTCTTTAGTTCTGGTCAGAATACTGGAGGATACTGTCTTTTATCTGACTACTGCACTGCAACTACTCTGAAACTAACACCCTTCTTGTTTACAGTTTGTTGGCTAATGCTAATTTGACCCCACATTCATCTGCACTGAATGTGGGGTCAAATTAGCATTAGCATAATCATTCAGGGCCATAAAGAGTATTTTCACACTTCTGCATCTTTTTTATGGGGTTACAAACATATTGTTGGACACATCCTTGGACATTTCAAAAACATTCAGTCTGTAATGACTTAAACTTACCCTGAGGTGATCTTGGTCGATGACAGAGTGCTCCCCCTCATAGGAGATTATCACTTCGTTCTTGACCACCTGTGGCTCCGACCTGTATCCCTGTTTGACGATTTTAATTTTGAACGTTCCCTCCACCGACATCTCTTCTGCTTGGACAACAAAGCTAAACGAGTCTTTGGACTGTAGACTTTCGTAATTATGTTCATACGAAACAACGCCTTTCTTCAAGTCTTCCTGTGTGAATTCCGAAGCCTCAATTCCACTAACAATTATTCTACCATCTTGAGGGCCCGATGTGATCCTAAAAGTTATTTCGCTATCGTCTGTAATGTCCAAATTAGTTTCCGCACTTAGTAACGTAGTGTTAAGTGTTTTGGTTGCACCGTGATCGATAATTATCATACTATTGTTGACAAGTTTTAAGTAAGGGTCTCCTGCTTGGATTTGAAGGATCGCAGTAGTTTTGTGGAAGCCATCGGACACCTGCAGGGAGAATCGTTCTTGGTCTGCTCCGTGGTGTAAGAATAAAACTTTTTTGTCTCTCAAATCGGCTTGCGTGAATCGGAAAAGCGGCTGTGAAGGGTTGAGCGCTGAGACGATGTTGCCGGATAAGATGCCTTCACGTGCGTAGACAATTTGGGAATCGTTAAAACCAGAATCGTCATCCTTAAATTGAATGACATCAGTCGTTAGGAGACGCTGATCATGACGAACCACATTCAAAACTTTATCGACCACTCTGACTGGAACGTGCTCATTTTTGGTCTGAATTGTAATCTTAAAAATGCCTTTAATCGTTTCGTGATCATAGGAGCCTTGCGCTTCCTGGTCGAATGCGGAAAAGTGAAACTCATCGCTTGTTGTCTTGGATCCATCGTGTTTGTAAACCAGCCTATTAAGTTCTAGATCTTCATTGCTAAAAATCCGAATTGCTCCATCGAATCTCGGCATTCCCGATGGTGCATTTCTTATAATCCGCCCATACTTTGGTCCTTGGGTAATTTGGTACACAAAATCACCCATATCAGGCGTGTGCACCCAAAGATAATTTTTGTTAATGGTTTCCTCCCCACCTTGAAGCACTGTCAGCATTTCATTGGTCAAAACGGGAGCATCGGCAGTTGCTATAATGTTAATTGGATATGTATACAACGGTGAGTACTGATCCTGCGATACGACTCTGAATTGAAACGAATCTACGTTGTCCACAGCTCTTTGCACACGCACTTTGTAACTTAGTGTGTTGTCCAAAATGTCCTTCTGAGTGAAGACATCTCCTTCGCCCAATTGCGTATCCAGCAACTGCAGCACACCTAGCATTGGAGGCGTAACTACAACGTATTTTAACATTTCCGGATTTGCGTCTTGATCTCTGACCTCTGCGAAAAGTTGAGCTTGCTTGATTATTTTCATCTCTCCACCGTAGACTTCAAGAGGAACTAAATTGGATACCTTGATTTGTGCTGGTGCAATGTTTACCATAAAAGTATTGTTCCAAAGACTGTCCCAAATGAGCGTTGAATTGTATCCGTTCTACCACAACATCTTCCTGGTCGGCTGAATCAGTGCTGAAGTACTTGAGTCGCTCTTGTTCGAGATCGGATTGGTGAAAGCTTGAAACTTGCTTGTAAACGCCGTAATCCGTCATAACGTTGAGTTGACCGTACAGCAATGGCTCGGTAACGTTAAAAAGAATATCTCCATTGCGAGGATTGGAGAGCAGAGCTAAGTTTTGAATTCCAATAGACGCGTTGCTTCCTTGGGTCAAACGCAGCCCGGTATTCGTTACAATCGTCATATGCGGACGAGTAGCAACGAGACTGAAAGTTGTAGAATGACTTTCGGATTGCCCGTCGGATACTTCTAATGTCATTTCACTGTCTCCTCCCTTGTGTACAAAGTAGATATTTCCATCTTTCAACTCTCTGCAAGTGAATTCTGAGATCGGGTTGCCAGGTTGTTTGTCATTTTCAAGGTAACCGACTTCGAAAGGAGGCTCCGATGTCACTGTTACAATCAACCCGTTGCAACGAGTGTCCGATTCCAAGATTCTGATAAGGTCCGGGTTCAATCTCGTTCTTCCCTTTTCCGTAATCGTAATTTCACCTCCGCTAAATTGTGGTATATCATTGACGGGGATTATTTCAACAGGTAGTAAGTAACTTTGAACAGATTTTAAACACTCTGGCAAGTTGTCAATACCTTGCGCCACTGCTTCAATATGGATTTGATCAGCATGCCTTTCATTTCCATCATGCATGTACTTAATTTTCTTATCAACCAAATCTTGCAAAGTGAATTTCTTAAAGCGTCTGTTGGTTGTATTGATATCAACCAGGCCGTAGAAGGGATCACTTTTTAGCGTGACGGTGATTTGAGATTTTTGCATGCCCGCTCTGCTAAGGTCAAAAGTTGGGAGTAGGTTTTTCATGCCAATTAAAACCTCTCCTCCTTCCGGGACAAGAAGAGGGGTGACGTCAAGTAGTTTAGTCACGTTTTTGAAAATATCCGGAGTGTCTTTATTTGGGAAGCAATGCTGTTCGGGCAGCACGGGTTCGTCATAGCGAAAAATAGGTGGGGCAGTTGTGGCCGTTTCCGTGTCGTCATAACTGGAGTAATCGTATTCGTCCCCTTCACATTTCACGTGTATGTCTTTGGTCACCAGTGCGTCCTGCAGGCTCCTGTCCTTATTGTTGACTTTGATTTCCCCCAAGCAACCTATGAATGATTCAGCAGTGATCTCCTCCTCCGCTCTACTCAAAGATCCGCTGTCACGAAATACCTCTTTCATTTTCTCTTGAATTCCTCCCAAATAAAGATTACCAACCAAATCCAGTTTTTGGGAAGAATCAAACGGAAGGGACGAGACTTGGCTATCCACGTGAATTTCAAATGATTTTTCAGCGACTACAATTTTAACCCTGTGCCACTGGTCATCATCTACTTGGACGTGCCCGTTCTCAATTACTTCCATGCCGCTATCCAAGTCGATCACGCCTTTTATAAAACCCCCCATAACTCCAACCGCAATGAAATCACTGTCTAAACCTGGGTGGAACACTAGTAACGCATCTTCAATTGTGGTTTTCATTAGAAATTCCAGCGTCCTTGCTCCTCCGGTGGCTTTGCTCCAAGTCGAGAAAGATATGAACGATTGCGGCGTGCTAAAACTGGTTGTCTCGCCGTCTGCTGCCTCAAACTCGCCACTGCAGGAATCTTTAGTATCGTGACACTCTTTGAAGGCATTGCTGAGGATGTCGAACTGATGAGATTCGAATCTGACGTCGGACATGCACCCACGGAAAGGCGGGATGGCGTTGCTGAGGTAGGAGGCGTCCAGGTTTCCGGTGCCTCCGAGCCAAACGCCGACGTCGATGTTGAGCTCCTCTCCGTCGGTGGATACGGGGACGTAGGTGGAGAAACTGTCGTCTATGGTCATGGTGAGGGTGTCTTCGGTGAGGCTCAGGGAGATCTTGTGGTCCAGGAGGTTGTTGAGTTGGACTCCAGAAGATGAAGACAAGGTCACCTCCCCCGCACCCAGGTTCATTCGAGCCTAAGAGGAAAGAAAAGCACTAATTAGAGCCAGTAGAGCTGCAAACAGTAAGTAAGATTTCAGTTGGTCGACTAGTCAAATATTCTGTAAAAATTGCTGTAAAACCCAGCAATTTTTACAGAATATTTACAGCTACTACTACTACAACTGTTACTACTTCTGCTACGACTACCGCTTGTCTCCCACTTGTTATTGCTATACTAGGAATGTTCCTCAGTATGGCATTAAACATATCTATCTCCTTGAAGTCAGATCTGTGGAGAGACGCCTCTGCCCACAGTAAGAATGCATGATATCAAGGTATTTTTAGAGATGAAAACTTACTTGAATGAATAATAGATACAGGGTTCCAACTCTTTTTCACAATTTTGAAACGTTTCCATGACTTTTTCATGACCTAAAGTGAATTTTCCATGATTTTACAGCACCTACATGTGTAGAATTGATCATACCTTTAGGGCTAAATATGAAATGTTAATCCTTTCCACTCCACCTTATGGTTTGGTATTAGTTTTTTAACATTCAAAATCCTGTCAGTGCATTTACTGTCGTCTCTTTTAAACAAAAGGTGCAGACATTCGGAAATAATCATATAATCAATCAATAGCCTCATGAGAACTTAACAGAACGCTGTAGTTGTGTGAAAGACATACTAAAATTCCATGACTTTTGACTTTCGATTACAAAACTTTCATTGACATTTGATTTACAAAATTCTATGACTTTTCCAGGCCTGGAAAATGACTTTTTCCATTTCTCTGACATTTCCAGGATTTCCATGATCGTGGAGACCCTGTAGATAGAAAGTTTAATGCCATACTTTGGAACATTCCAGAAAAAAAGCAATAATATCCCCATGGAGACAAGCAGGTGGCTAATGTCCAATGTACAATGTAAACATAAATGTACTTTTATTACTACTACAATTTACAATACAGTTTAATGCTATAGCAATGAAATATTTTTAGTTTCCTTGTGTAGATGACTAATGTCAAAAACTAATACACGAGCTTATGTTGATGCTGTGTTTTTTCTTTTTACTTAAAATACATTCCTATTAATTACTTAAGCGATCCTTATTTACACACCTCACGATTCTATGTAATTAACGCCATCAAAACAACACACAACTAATCAATGTACCGGCCTCAATAGGGTTATGTAAAAATGAAATCAATTAGCATTAGCTCTAATTTAGCATACATACATAATATTAACCATTTGTCTCAGTAGGCTGCAATACACATGAGCGAGTGAGTCCATTTTCATTTCCTCTGCCTGTATTCTTTTATAGCTCAAAGGGATTTTCATTACAATATTGGACGTTGTGGTACAGTTCAAATATTAGTATTATTGCTATATCTGAGAAGCTTCATGTGGATTATTAAATTTAATAAAAGTAAAAGAAAAACACACCGTCTATGTTACTTTTGTGATAGGGCCGCTGCTCGTCTCCATGGAGATGTTATTGCTTTGCCTGGAATGTTCCACAGTATGGCCTCAAACTTTTTTGGCGCTACTAAACATGCATTAACGCTGTGAGTGGGCTCGCCTCTCCACAGATCTGACCACATGCTTGTCTCCATGGAAGTAGATAAGTTTAATGACAGTCTGGGATATTCCAGGCAAAGCAGCTCCACCAGAGAAGTTACGCAGTGCACCTTTAGCTTTTTTTATCCTTCCTTGTAAGAAAATAAATAAATGAATTAATGAAATATTAAAGGTGCATTGTGCAAGTTTTCTGGTGGTCTCCATGGAGATGTTATAGCTTTGCCTTGAATGTGAGCATTTATTCATTATGTGTGTGTCTGTTGCTCAAAAATACAATCATTCTCTCTGTGAAAAGCGTTGCCTCTCCAGAGATCTGACCTGTAATGTAGCCTATAGTTGTATCTAGATTGGATAGATAGGGTTAATCTCTACCGTGAAACACTGTAGACAAAGCGATAACATCTCCATAAAGACAAGCAGGTGGCACCAAGAAAATATCGCAATGCACTTTTCTTGTAGAAGGTCCTCCACCTGCTTGTCTCCATGGAGATGTTATTGCTTTGTCTGCAAATGTTCCATGGTATGACATCAAACATATCCATCTAGTATTTATTCATTATGCTTTTTTTATTTTTATTGCTGAAAAAATACAATACCGTACTTTTTGGAATATGAAGTCACATTTTTTTTCATGGTTTGATTGTTTCCTGCGACTTACACACCAGGTGCGAACTTATATATTCAAATGTTCTCACTGACAGTCGCGAGAGGCTCTAGCCTTGTGTGTCAGTATCTGCTGCTCCTATTACTCATGTCTCCTGCAGAAAGAGCCTCTGTCCTGTCTGTATCATGTCTGTCGATCGCACCATTACTCCTGTTACACTGAAAATTTTAAATTTAAACAAACTCTTAAAGACAACTGAGAAGACTGAACACAAATGCCCCCTAAAAGAAAATCTGATTTTGCTGATTACAAGATGCAAGTAGTGAAATCTGCAGCCGAAAACAGCAATCGAGCAGCAGAAAGAAAATTTGGAGTGAGCGAGAAACTTGTGACATGCAACTTTCTTGGAAGTCATTGGACGGATCGACAAAGCCTGGACTTCAGTCCATCCTGTCGGAATTCAGAAAGGCCGGAATAATTTTAAATGGAACTGATGCTGATTCTGACGACAGCTACACAGAAGATTAAGCTAATTTAGTGGATTTAGTGATTTGGAGTGAGATGGAGAGTTTGATAAACTTGTTCTGTTCTGTTGTTTATGTTATAGTTTATCTGAAGAACTGTTCATATGTGACATTAACAGTCTGTTGTTCTCTGTTCTATTGTTATTACTAGAACTTCACTTTCAAGATAAAATGTCAGTTCCTGGTCTCAGATTTTATAAAATAAATTTCCCCCAAAAAGTGCAACTTATATGTTTTTTTCTTCTTCATTATGCATTTTTTGGCTGGTGTGACTTATACTCTGGAGCGACTTATAGTCCGAAAAATATGGTAATTCCTTCTGTGAATATGCATGACTCTCCACAGATCTGAACTGTAATGTAGTTGCAACTACCTTGTGATACACAGGTTTAATCTATACTGTGGAACATTCTAGACCAGACATGTGCATTGTACAGCTACATACGACCCTTTTAGTCCACTCTGACTGGCCCCTTTAAGATCATTTGGAATTACAAAATAAACACATGTTATATGTTATATGTTATGTTAAATGACATTTTTTGTGAAGCAACCTCACTTTTTCATTACTTAGTCATAACATAAACTCTTACCAGTCTGACCTTCTCGTCAAAACAATGCTATTTATTGCTTTTTTATAAAGAAATAAGCAGAATAGAGTTGAGCATTTTGGCTCCGGCCCGCCACAATATTTTCTTTTTCTCATGTTCCCCCGTGGAAAAAAAAAAATTGCCCCTGTTCTAGACAAAGCAATAACTTTTACATGGAGACATTAGGTGGCAGACCCTAGAAATGTTACACAGTGCACCTTTAAATTACATGTAATAAAGCACCCACCTGCACTTTCCCATTCTGCAGCTCGAGGAACAGGTAGTCATCGGTGCCAGCGGCGAGGAGCAGAAGCCCACTCCTCCTGCTCGTCTTCATCACCAGAGACAGCTCAAACGTGGAGATGTCCTGGAACGGCTTGAGCACGCAGTAACTGTCCCCGAAGTACGACGCTGGAAACACAAACAAATACATGCGTTAGTTGGATTGAAGAAGAATTCATATTTATTCGTATGCAGTATAGTATTAGAAAACCGTTTGAAAGTAGACATTTTAACCCACTATACACTGTGGAATGGAAATCAATTAACCAACTTTAGCTGTCATGAAACAAATATACAGTATCTTTAGAAGGTCTGAGCTGCAACAAATGAAAACCATGATGAACTAATAATCAGCCATACAGTTATGTATTCTACCCTCTACAGCTCAAATCTTACTACATCTTACCAGAAAAAAATGACAAAGATCTCCACACTAATGCAAACAAATTGTACACACGATCAATACTGAACCCCAAAATATACTGTCCCAGCTTTTATATATACTGAACGATAAGTCAATATTGTAATTATCTGTTGTTAACTGTACCAAAGAATCGATGCTTCCCTCTTTAATGCGACTAGTGATTAAAAATGTTTTCGATTGCTTTCACGATCATTTGCAGTTAAACAAACACTGGTACACAGTTCAGTGTTTTCTCTGATGGTATGTACAGTTTTTGGTTTTGTTTTTTTTCCTTCTCAAAATGGCTTCAGAAAATGATAATATCATTCAACCCCAAAGATGTGATAGTTGAAAAGACTAAATCTCCCCTACAGTACACAGAGAACTGCCCTCTGTCTGAAAGTAGAAGCAACTATGGCGTTCAACAGTGAAGGAGTCAAGGAAGTAGTAGTTTTTATTTATATAACGCTTTTCACAGACATATGTCCCAAAGACACTTTAATGAACTTTAATCATTCAGTCTACACTCAGTAGTGGTAAGTTACTATTGTAGCCACAGCTGCCCTGGGGCAGACTGATGGAAGCAAGGCTGCTAATCTGCACCATCGGTCCCTCCGACCACCACCATCACTCATGCACACACCATTTTCATACTAGGCAATGTGGGTGAAGTGCCTTGCCTAAGGACACAACAGTTTTTAGGTTTTTTTTTCAACTGGCACCCCCCTGTGGCTCCTGATTTTCCCAGTGGTCTCCCATCCAAGTTCTAACCAGGCCCTGGTTAGCTTCTGAGATCTGACGGGATCAGGCTTCAACAAGCCGGTGCGGTCAATTTTCCATAATTTTTTCCCATAGAAAAAAATCTATCAAATCAAATACTAAGAGTTTAAATACATTGTTTTCCAGGTGTCATATGTAACGTTTTGGTTGGGGGGTTCCAAGATAAACATAAAAAAAATCCTAGACAAAATGTAATTCTGACTGTGAGCAGGGACGCCTCTCCACAGATTTGACCTGGAACTTGACCTGGTTTGGTCTCCATGAAGATAGAAAGGTTTGATACCAGACAAAGCAATAACATCTCCATGAGGAAAAGCATTTGACACACCCTCCACTAAAAAAGTTACATAATGCACCTTTAAATCCAGAAATGTCATTTAAAACATGAGATTCTGTGAAATGTTTTAATAACGTCACAATAAATTTCAGAAACATGATTTAAAATAAAATGATAGGTCTTGCACTTATTAGTTAGAACGTAGCTGATTATCAAGATTTCAAACTTTTAATATGTATTTATTTCAGAATGTCTATGAGAAAATGGAGTTGAGCTTCACTGCCATCCTTGGAAAAATGTGCACTATCGCCATTAGTGGGAAACAATTGAATCCCAAAGTCCTCAAAATGACACCTACGAAACAAGAAACACCCATGAATAGACTTAAAATATGTGCAGTAATCTTACTAATGTGTCCCCTGGAGCGAGAGATTTGCCTGTATTTGGTATGTACACGATATCATTAATCCACAACCAGAGATCTGCAAACCAAATCGCCCTTTTGGGATTAATAAAGCTGTTGATTACTTGAAAAAAAAAAAAGAAGAAAAAAAACACGCTCGCTTTCCCGCCTCTATATTTTAATACGAAACCAATTACCCTGCTCTTCCCTCATTCTCAGGAGGATGGAGAGGCTGGCTCGGGGCACAGACTAATACCAGGATCCGTCAGCTGCTCCGGGGCCAAAGACACTCTGTTTGAGCCTCAAAGGACTGCCTCACTACCCCATCCGTCATCACCCCCGCAGAGGCTTTCCGGGCACCAGCGCACCGGTAATGTAGGCTTTCCCAGACTTTAGCTGGCTCCTCATTTGCGCCGATATGCTAATTCAGCCACCTGCCTCGGTCCGTGATCTCCGAGGCCCCGCGCGAAATGTAAAACACCGAGGAAGTCAATTATTTCCTTGTGCACATCCTCTGAAATTAGTCTGGATCAGTGCCAGATTCCGAAGCCGGAGTTTTTTCGCTAAGAGGTTTGAGAGGGAAGGTTTTGCGTTATAGCGAGGTACTGAGACTGTCGGGGAGTTCGAGAGACCCTAAAGTCATTGTGGGCAAGTCTGCTCTGATGTCCGCGGGTATTTCGACGCTAAATCTCCATGGAGACGCACTGATGGTCAGACCACACATCAGAAAAACCTCATTGCATGGAAATAGAAAGTTAAAACAACACGGAACATTCCCAGCGGACATGGATACATTTTTTTTTATGTTGGACTGTGTAAAGAAGTGGGCTAAGGGAGCGTGACGTCAGCCATAGTGTTCAGTCCAGTCCAGTCAAATGAAGCTCATGGAGGTGTGGAGTTATACAGCGAATTTGGAGAGTTCCAGATGAGGAATAGGAATTGATTTAGGGACAAAATAAAGGATCACGTAGAGCGGGTCAAGACAAACATCTATTTATGTTGAACTTTGGAAGATTATAGTCAAAGGAGCAACATTTCCATGGAAACAAGCAGGTTTTCAGTGCAATAAACTTAACATAACCAAAATAAAGAAAAAGAAAAAATTAAATAAACTAACAAACAGAAGCTTTTATTTATTGGCTAAAATGTGACATACTGGGGCTTTAAGTGACCATAGACCAGTGTTTCCCAGACTTTTTTTCTGGGAACACATATTTTAAAAGTCACAAACTTTCGCAACCCAAGTCCATTGACATTACTGTATTTTTTGGACTATAAGGTGCACTTAAAATCCTTTAATTTTTTCAAAAATTGACAGTGTGCCTTATGTATTAATTCTGGTTGTGCTTACTGACCTCAAACAAATTTTATGTGGTACACAGCCCTCAAAATCTGTCAAAATGTTTTAGTCAGACTTTGGTAAACTATGAAGCCGCACCGCTTCATGAATTGTCAGAGCATTACGGCTACTGTAGTCAGGAGCCTCGCGGAGTAAGTCCGACAGAAGCTGACCATATCAGTGTACAAGGAGCGAGCTTTTTTTTTTTCAGCGCTTATGGTTTATGTAATTTATGGCTTTAAGTTTTGTTTCTGTAGAACATAAACAAATGTGCGCAAAGCTGCATTAAACACATTAGTACTCGATGTATATGTGAGTCCTCCGTAGGAAGTAAAAAAAATAAAAACACATAATACACATTCACCAAAACAGGGAGGCAACGCCAGAAGAATTACGGAAAGAACTGTATATTGCAGACTTACATGCAGATTGCTACATACAAGGCGACCATTAAAAAAAATGTGACCCAGAATGCCATAAACTGTATAAAGAAGTGATAGTACGGCTGCAGACAAATGAAGCTCGCTGAGGCTAGCAGCTAAGGGACGAATTAAGAGCCGAGTTCCGTATTTGGAATATTAATTGATTTACAGACAAAATGGCGAAATAAAAACGGCAAGATCATTTACAGCAGATTAATACGAACATTTTAATATGAAGGGGCGATGTTTTTTCAATGTAAAGCGAATTGGAACCAGAGTTGTTGGAGCCGGAAGAGCACCCATGCTCACTTCCTATTTGGAACATGGTGGTTAGCAGGTTAACGATGTCCAGTCATTAGGGGTGTAATGGTATGTGTATTCGTGCCAAACCTCGCGACCTCTGTCCCGAGTGAAAGAATATTTTCAACCACTGGGGACTTTGTAACTGCAGCAGATCTGCACTTACTGCAGACGATGTGGACAAGTTGTTTTTTCTGTCCAGAAATATGAAGATTGAGTAAAAGTTCATGCTGGAACTGTTAGTGCTGCGATTTACTTTTTTAAAAGTTTTGTTTACTGTTTACAAGGAATTTATTTTTTATAATATTTAATACATTTGTTGCTTATTTGAGAATATTTTATATCAACTTATCAGTATTACCAAGTAGCACGTTGCACTTAGGTTATTTTCTTGTTTGTATAATGTTAAAACAAATTGTTGGTTTAATAAAAACACACATAAAAAACAAGAAAATAGTTGGTCTCATACTGTACTGAAAATGAACCAAACTGTGACCTCAAAACCAAGGTACATACCAAACTGTGATATTTGAATTATGTATCCAGTTGATAGTTTTACCCCATAATGCGGAAACTTATAGCCAAAGGGATAACAAACAAACACAACCAAAAGGAAACAAACAAAAAGTTTGTACTTATTTATTTATTTTTGGCTAAAAAGTTACATACTTGGGCTTTAAGTTTGACACAGTTCCATAGACAGCACAGATTAAAAAAAAAAAAAGATATTCCATGTACTGACTCGTCTGTTGACAGAAGATGATTTGTGGTCATGCCCAACATTTAAGTGGATTTTGTCTTTGCTTTTCTTCTATGTTCTTCTAGGTTATAGATAGTTTATATATAAAAGTGAAAGAGACTTCCCAGTAGCGTCTCTGCTGGTGGTCTTCATGTTCTAATGTGTCATACCACAACAACTCAGCCTCTCTCTCTCTGTTTCTGTCTCTCTCTTCTCTCCCTCTCTCTGTCTCTCTCTTTTAAAAACAAGAGGCCAAACATTCACATACCAAACTATAAATGGACACATCAGCCAACCAAAGGGACCTCATGCATCTTTGTAACAGGCTTGTACATCAAAAATCAATATCCAGATAGTAATCAAGAATAAAAGTAGAATTAAAGGCATATCATTTAAGAGCAAAAAGTCTATAATGTTTGTTATTAAATGATTGAGAATAAGGAGGGACTATTTTTATGTATTTTTTGTTCATGTATCAAAATTAGCATTACATATCTAGCTTTAACCATAGTAAAAGATTTTTTTTAAAGTGTGCAATTGTGAAATGTTTGTATTTTGAGAACGTACCTCTCAGTATTAAATGTGCACTATGGACATTTTTTGTTTGCTGTACCTTTGCCCCAGAATGTACTAAATGGTAATACACTTTCATTTATTCAATTGCAGATGTTCATATTGCAATAAATAAATGTGTGAAATCTGCTTGTTTCCATACTGTGGAACTATCCAGGTAGGGCTGGGCCGATATGGATTTTTTGAGCCAATACCAATATCAATATTTAGCTTTTAAAATTCATGGCAAGGCCCACAAATATTAGCCAGGCTGGCGACACCTAGTGCCTCCGCTCAATTTCATTTCTCTACAGTGACTAGGTCAGGAATTGGAATACACTAGACGGTTTGCGGAATGCGAGTCCGGGTACCAGCCAATCAGTGAAGAGCTGTGAAGCCATGACGTCAAACTCAAGCTCCTGTGTGGGTCCCTTTTGTGAACCAGCACAACAGTAAAGAAAGCGGTCAAGATGGATGTAGACGAAGACAGACATTCTGTGTTGGCAACGAATCCCGAGATCAAGGATTTGGTTTGGTGAATTTTATCAAGGGGAAAGACGTTATTGTCCTTCTTCCTATGGGATTTGGCGCATTACATATGTCACCACCAAATAGCAACGATTGGTTAAAAAAAAAGTACCCACCTACCATCGAGTGAACAAATCCTAATGCAGCGAGGTCAGACTGTTTCCACAAAGTGAAGCTGGCTGATGAATCAGGCCATACAAATATACCCTAAGTGTATCTAAAGATCACAAATTCACTTTTGTAAAAAAATTATAAATAAAAAAAAAATTCTGGAATAAATTACAGAAATATAACGCTCTCCTATTTTGATTTTTACTCTTAAGTCTGTTCTAAAAGGGAATCTGTATCGATACTGGCCGATACCAATAGGTAAAAAACTTCAGCATGCGTCATGTTTCTGTAATTAAGAATAAATCAGCTTTACAATTGTTACCAGTAACAGCTCAACAGCTCCACACCTGAAATCATTTTAATCAATCCTCCCAGTCCACCTCCCATATCAGCAACAGTCTCGGCCTCTCGCTCCCAACATCTCCCCTGCTGCCAGAAACCTCGGCATCATTTTTGATTCTCGCCTCAACTTCAACCTTCACATCAAAAAAGTCACTCAATCCTGTTTTCTTCAGCTCTGCACAATTAGTAAAATCAAATCCTCTCCCGCCTTGATCTTGAAAAAGCCATCCACACGCTCATCTTCTCCCATCTAGACTACTGCAACTCCCTCCTCTCCGGCTTCGACTCCAAATCCATCTCCCGCCTCTGACTGGTTCAGAACCCAACAGCTCGATTCCTCACAAGACATCAACACAGCTTCTCTTCACTGTGAGTTTTAGAATCGATTTTAAGATTTGACTGATCACTTTTAAAGCTCATTTAGGTCTTGCACCAAGTTACATTTCAGAACTTTTAACCCCGTACGAGCCTCCCGCAGCCTTAGATCCTTAGTCAGGTCCCTGTCGTTGTTCCAAAGTCCAGGCTCCGGACGAAGGTTTTGGAGCATTTTCAATCTGGGTGCCTCGACTTTGGATAAACCTGCCTGAGGAGATAAAGCTCGCACCATTGGTATCATCATTTAAATCACTTCTTAAAACACATTTTTATTCAATTCCATTAACTGGTTTTAGCTTGATTTTATTCTGTATTTATTTTATTCTGTTTCTTTTTATTTATTTATTACAATTAATTGGATTGTTTGCACCATTGGCTGTTTTTTACATCACTGTGTAAACCTTGCTTTTAAAAGTGCTTTCTAAAAAAACATTTAGATTTAATAAAAGCTCTATATGATTTGATCACGTCTCGAGCTCTGGAGATGTGTTGGTAATTAAAATCTTACATACAGTCCCTGAACGTCACTGGTAACTTTCAAACTATACTGCTTTCATTTGTGTGGTCTCTTCTCTTCCTCTCCGTTATCACCCTCTCTTTCTCTTCCTCTCCCCCTCGCTCCCACTTCAAAAAGCCCAGATAATCATGTGGATGTCAGCACAGATGAAGGCAGAGCTTTTTACTGTTCTGCCAGGACTTATGTGACTTCACTTAGAGGCATTTGGCTTCGGGATCCGGGTCGTAAACAATGGGATTCTGTGCAGTCAGCAGTACACGGCCCGGTCTCCACGGTGACGCTACGAGGTCTGACAGAGCACAAAACTCCAGCTGACATGTTTGTTTCATAAGCAAATAAAATAAAAGTCCAAACATGAAGCTGCTGCGTGTACGGCGTTATCGTGTCATGTAAAAGTTATGGTTGAAGTGAGACGCAAACCAGGCCGAGTGACAGATCAATAAAACAAGACAACAGGAAATAGGAAGTGAGCGTGGGCGCGCTTCTGGCTCTATCAACTGTGGATACAATTGACTTTACATTGGAAAATCGTCGCCCCTCTCTCTAGAACTGCAGCAGTGAGCCTCGTCATTTTGGTTTTAAAATGTTCGTATTAACCCACTCTACGTGATCCTGGTGTTTTTATTTCGGTATTTTGTCTGTAAATAAATTCCTTTTCTTAATATGGAACTCAGCTCCACACTCGGTCTGATAACTGCAGACCTCGGTGAGCTTCATTTGACTGGAGCTGAACGCTGTGGGTGATGTCACACTCTCTTAGTAAACTTCTTTATACAGTCTATGGCTCAGCTCTGTGAAGACTGACCCCCCTCACAGGAACAATACATCATTTTCAAGGTATTTCTTAGTAACTAAATGCCTGTAATTAAGAGGGGCCATATTATGTTATTTTCTGATCTGTTACAGTCTCGTTTCCTCATCAAAACAGACCTGGAGATGTGTTTTGTTTCATTCACATGTTTTAAATGAAACTCCTGCATTAGGGTGGTCCATCCAAGCATGGTAAAAAATAAAATTTCAGATAACCTCAATTGGAACCCTGCATTATGATCCAAAAGATGATTTAGGAAGAAAATTTGAAGAAAAAGGAGATGTCTTAGAGGTTGCTTAAGCTGCATGAAGTTTCCTGGAAATTGACTAATTTTGCGTTTTCAGCAGTGTTGGGCAGATTACTTTGAAAAAGTAATTATAGTTCCTAGTTACTTCTCCCAAAAAACTGAGTTAGTAACTGACAGCACAGCACACAGCATATCAGTGAGTTTGACCACACGAGCTGAAATCACACCAGCAACCCGTGGGCAGTGTTGGGGAGTAACAGATTACATGTACCAGTGTTATGTAATCAGAGTACAAATGATGAGTAACTGTATTCAGTTAGAATCACTGTTTCAGTGAGCGGTAATTGGATTACAGTTACTTTGTTGAAATATATGGGTTACATGGCGGTATTTTCCTGTTTTCACATTTTGGGCTAAACCAGGACTAAACCAGGACTAAACCAGGTCTAAAACCAGGACTAAACCAGGTCTAAAACCAGGTCTAAAACCAGGACTAAACCAGGACTAAACAATGACACCTAACAGTAGAGTGGACATAATTTAAGGCAGCAGTGATCTCATATAAAAATCATTTCTCTATCAATAATATTTTTACTAAGGTTAAGGAAAGACTGGGCCTTTTATTGTCTTTTAGCAGACACATCTTTTGTTAAGATCCTCGTCTTTGCTTCTCTACAGTAAACAAAAGCCTGTTCACGGAGACTTGGGCTCAACAGACAATTTGAAGAGAACAAACAAGAATTTTCAGGATGTGGTTGGTACATTCATGTTGTTTTAAAAAGCATGACAATATCAAGTAATCCAAAGTATTCAGATTACATTACTCACCTTAATTAACTTAATGGATTCCGTTACAAACTACATTTTGGGGTATGTAATCTCTAATCAGTAGGGGAATACATTTTAAAAGTCACCTTCCCAACACTGGCCGTGGGTTAGTGAATCTGACTGCTCAACCAATGATGTTTATGTGGAGAGCAGGATTGGAGCCGCCAACCTTTGGATCAGTGGACAAACACTTAACTGACCTTCTGTCATTATAGTAAAAGTAAAGTTGCAAGTTTCAGTTTGTGTTTGCTGAATAAAATGACAAATTACCTGAATACGTCTTATTTATTTGGTCTGCTATAGTACAGGCACTATAGGGGCAATTTTCAAATGTCTTGAGCAACCTCTAAATATTAATTAATTCACATAAAATTTGGGCCCAGATATTTTGGCCAGATATGGAACCAAAATCTAATCTCATCTAAAAAAATAAAAAAATAATTAAAAAAATGGACCACCCTAATCCTGCATATTTAAACTGAGTTCTTATCTCAAACATAAAACTTGTGATGTCATGTGGTGATACAGGAAGTGCTCCACTGTATATTTAAATGGTAAATGGTCACATTTTTACACAGCACCTTTCCACATTCAAGGCTCTCAAAGCACTTTACATCAAGGAACCAAACACACAATCATTCACCAGTGAACACAGACAGAGACTTCTTGCCCAAGGACACAATTACATTCATCTGTGGGAGCCAACATGTGGGACATGGGATCTAACCGCTCAACCAATGACGTTTGTAGGGTCTGAACCACCAACCTTTGGATCAGTTGACAAACGCCCAAAGAACTGAGCCACTGTAGCCTCCATACAGCTTCACTAGAATTATTTGGGTAATTTCAGCCCTGGAAATGACAAACTACTGAACAAAAGGGTAAAAGGTAGATGATAACTTGAAAGCTATTACTTCATGACATCACAAGGTAGAACGGAGCATTGTGATCTTTGGAGACGTAGACAGACTAATAATAAAGGGTTACTCAAACATGTGTGAATGAAGGTAACAACATTATAACATGACTTAAAGCTCACAAGAGTCAGTTTTGCGTAATATAGGACCTTACTCTGCCTTACAGGTTTTACATCTGCCCTCTACTGGTAACAAAAATCAAAATAAACTTACAGACTGTAGCTTTAAATTCATTTTTAAAGCACTCAAGCAAAACGTCTAACTTTCAGAATCCTACATCTCAATTTGGAAAACTACGTGGGCTCCATCTTTTCCCAAAGGCAACCGCGCTAACAAAGGATTTAACAACGACTTTAAATGCGGCTTTAGGTGAGTGTGTGTGTGGACGGGGACAGTCATGTCGGCACTATCCCGCCCGGGGGCCCCTACCTCCAGAGACCGGCGTATCCTTAATGATACAAGCACCACCCCTGGAGCCTGCGCACTGTACCCGGGCCTCCAGTTCATTAGTTCCAGCTCACAGTGGAAGAGGCTGCGAGAGCGAGACTGGAGAGCGAGTTTTCAGTTTACAATGAGGCAGGTGCTGTGACTGTGTTCTGCTGTGAACGGGAGTCGAGATTTTCAGAGTTTGTTTGGGAGGTTGTTTGGGAGGAGGTTAGAGCGACTGAACAAAGAGAAATAAGATGTAAGAGTCAAAGAGGAAAATAGAACTTTCGAAGCAGTTCTAATAATGAGGAAGTGTCACGCAAAAAGTATAACTGATGTGAAATATTTAAATGAGTAGCAAAGTAAACATTAAAAACACTGTTATATAGATCCGTAACAGCAGTAGTCACGATAGTTAATGTTATTTTGCTATTGAGTTTCTATTTCATTTCAGACTAATTCACCTTATTGCGTAAAACTGACTCTTGTGAGCTTTATGCAATGTTATAATTTTGTTTCCACATCAAAAACAGACCTGGAGTTGTGTTTTGTTTTCACAACACTAGGGGGCTAGGATATAAAACTGGTGTTCATGTATAAAAAAATGGAGCGGGAAAGTTAAGTACCCAGTGTGACCCCGGGGTCAGAATCCTATTATGGACTACTGACCCCCCTATGAAAATCTATATTTTATGAATAAAGAACTTGAATTCTATAAAAAAAACTTTGAATATTAATACTATATCTGCAAATAAAAACATACTGACATATTTAAGAGTGTTTTTTAAAGAACTCAGATGCATTTTTTATGTTGATTATAACTTTTGAATGTTAAAAATTACTTAGTTGTTTAAACACATGTTTTACTGAAAATGAGATAAGTAGTTGTTAGTTAGTTAGGTCATCAAAGTGATGTATAATGATTTGGAATCTTGTTAAAATAGACAGGTCAATTGAGTAGTTAAATATGAGAAGATATGAGAAGATTTAATAACACAACATGACTAAATTCAAGGTCGTTATCCTTCCAAACCATTGCCTAAACTGACATTATGATTAAGGATTATCTGAACATGGCAAACTAAAAACCATAATAATGTAAAATACAATATAAAAAGTGACAAGATTGCTATGTATATGCAATTTTAACAATATGTCACATTTACACAAAATACCAAGTCGTTATCCATCAAAACAATCCTTAAAATACCTTCAAATATAGTAAATATGTATATATTGTCTATATATATATATATATATATATATATATATATATATATATATATATATATATATATATATATATATATACTACTAAAAGAAAAAAGTAAGAGGAGTCAAAATTCTATGGGGGGGGGGGTCACTTTACTATAGCAGTATGTTGACCCCAGGGTCAATATACTTTGGGGGTCAAGATATTATCTCACACCAGAAATGTATGTAGAGCAGTGGTAGAGACAGCACGGTGGCTGAGTGGCTAGCACTCATGCCTCACAGCAAGAAGGCGCCGGTTAGCATGGCGGCCGCACTTCTGTCAGTCTGCTCCAGGGCAGCTGTGGCTACAGCAGTAGCTTACCATCACCAGGTATGAAGTGAATGAATAATGCTGAATATAATGCTCTGTAAAGTGTCTTTGTGACAAAACATGTCTGTGAGAAGACTTACTTACTAGGTATTTTTGAGCTATGAAAGCCCTACCACTTGTAATTGGATAAACGAAAGGTATTCATTTATTCAATTACAGGTAATATACAATACAATAAACAAACAAACAAGCATCAACTTTCCCTCTCGTTCAGTACTGTAGTGAAAGTATAATAATATTTTCCAACAACTGCTTAGAATAATGAATATTCTATAATGAATAATGAGCTGTTTAAAGTCATACTGTGGAACATTAGGAGTCCTTAATATTATTTAATATGATTGCACTACCGCCACTACTACTGCTACTACTACTACTACTACTACTGTTACTACTACTGCTACTACTATTGCTACTAGTACTGCTGCTACTTCTACCACTACTTCTATTGCTACGACTACTGCTACTACTGTTACTACTACTGCTACTACTATTGCTACTACTACTGCTGCTACTACTATCACTACTTCTATTGCTACGACTACTGCTACTACTAC
The DNA here is from genome assembly GCF_026225935.1 of Boleophthalmus pectinirostris. Taxonomy (NCBI): domain Eukaryota; kingdom Metazoa; phylum Chordata; class Actinopteri; order Gobiiformes; family Gobiidae; genus Boleophthalmus; species Boleophthalmus pectinirostris. The sequence goes on along the minus strand of NW_026571152.1, from coordinate 8,038,207 downwards.
CACTACTCCTACCACTACTACTACTACCACTACTCCTACCACTACTACTGCTACTACAGCTACTACTACTACAGCTACTACTGTTACTACTACTACTGCTGCTACTGCTACTGCTACTGCTACGGCTAATACTACTACTACCTAACTGAGGAATGAGTTATTTTATATATTCAGCTTTTAAAGCTGGCATACCTCATTTTCTAGTTTTGTCTATGACGCAACAAAACAGGCAAAATTCAAATTAAGAATTTTTGAAAGTCTCATAAACGAAGCAAAAGTTAGAGCTGTTTAAAGTCATACTGTGGAACATTCGGAGACATTACATAGTGCAACTTTAAGTAGATTTTTACATGTGATACTTTTACTTTTATTCAAGTAATCTATTGCCTCAATATCTGTACTTTTACTTCCAAATTTGAGTACTTCATCCACCACTGATTATCTGACGCGAATCATCTCTGACAAACAAGCTCCTCCAGTCGTGTCATGCCTCCAGTCTCCAAGAGTGGACTTAAGGACAGCCTGTTCCTGCCTGCAGCGCCCCCTCCCTCCTCCTCTGAACACTGCGCTCTATTGTCCACCAGGCGTTTTATGTGCGTTTTTGCCCTGGTCTGGTGCCAATGACGACGGCTCTGAGACCGGCTGCCTGTTTTTAAATAGCGTTTAGTGAAATGATGGTGTTCCCCAAGCGAATGAATGAACTGCTTTGTCTGGGTGTTTCCTATTTTGGCCGTTTTTGTTTGAGCGATTTTGGAGAAACATCCGGAAAAGTTATGAAATAGACATGATCTGACCACAAGTACAAAAAGATGGGAGACAGTGAAGTGCAGTATTGTGATGGGCCTGTGCAGATCACACTGACTCCCTGAAGGCAAGTTTAAAAAGATGTCACTTTCTATTCCACAAGATTTTGGATTATTTTTATATTTTTATATCAATGTTCAGAGAAAGCTTATCGGAATTTAAACTTGTGATGGCATTTGTAGCAGTAATAGTAGTATTAGTATTAGTATTAGTATTAGTAGTAGTAGTAGTAGTAGTAGTAGTAGTAGTAGTAGTAGTGACAACAGTACTAGTAGTAGTAGAAGTAGTAGTAGCAGCAGTAGAAGTAGTAGCACTAGTAGTAGTGAAAGTAGTAGTAGCAGTAGTAGTAGTAGTAGTAATAGTAGAAGTAGTAGCAGCAGTAGTAGTGGAAGTAGTAGTAGTAGTAGTAGTGGAAGTAGCAGTAGTAGCAGCACTAGTAGTAGCATTAGTAGTTGTAGTAGTAGCAGCAGCAGCAGCAGGCAGTAGTAGTAGTAGTAGTGACAACAGTACTAGTAGTAGTAGAAGTAGTAGCAGCAGTAGTTGTGGAGTAGTAGTAGCACTAGTAATAGTAGTAGCAGCTGTAGTAGCAGTAGTGGAAGTAGTAGTAGTAGTAGAAGCAGTAGTAGTAGTAGTAATAGTAGTAGTCGTAATAGTAGAAGTAGTAGCAGTAGTATTGGAAATAGTAGTAGTAGCACTACTAGTAGTAGTAGTAGCACTACTAGTAGTAGTAGTAGGAGTAACAAACAAAAAAGTAATGGCAGTAACAATACTTGTAGTAGGATCTCAATAGTAATGGTAGTAGATCTAATAGTTGTAGTGATAGCAACAAACTCTAAATAATACTATTTTGTAATTAATCAATTTTACTATCAAAACTTCAACTTTTAACTTTTTTAACAAAAAAATAACTTTGACTAAACTTGATATGATTTCACAACTACTATTACTATTACTACTACTTTTACTACTACTTCTACTACTATTTCTACTACTACTACTACTACTGCCTAATTGAGGATTGAGTTATTTTATATATTCAACTTTTAAAGCTGGCGTACCTCATTTTCTAGCTTTGTCTATGACGGAACAAAACAGACATAATTTGAATGAAAATTTTTTTGACTTTGGATTCGTGGATTGATTAAACCAGCATGAATGAAGCAAAAATACTACTCTAGCGTTTGAAGAGGGGACAATATGACAAAAAAATACATCAACTTTTCCTCTGCTTGAGTACTGTAGTATAGTATAATACTATATTCCAATAACTGCTTAGAATAATGCTAAACAAAACCAGTCACAAATATAAATACAGTGGTCATGTACGGTTCTATTTGTTTATTTAGTTCTCATCTCGGCGCATGTTCCTCCTGCGTTGCCACGGTAACAGCTTCCCAAATCCAAACACTCCTCTGGTTTCAGCGTGTGTGGTTAAACTGCGGCGGGCTTCTCTATAAATACTGCTTCTGACGGTCATTTGTCTGCTCAGCTGGGCCCTGCCTACTCCGGCCCGATCCTGCTACTGCTGGGAGTCATTACGGGAGATGTGCGGAGAGAATAGAGACAACTGTGGAGATTAAAATACATTTAGGATATGGCAACGCGCGCAACACTGCAATCATGATGGGCAATTAGGACACGGCAGGGGTCATGGAAATGTTGGAGAGGCAAATGGATCAAAACTACTGTAGTCAGCTTTACTCTGCCAAACAGTGCGAGTTCACAAAGCGGTTAGAAAATGGATTGAGTTAAAAGGCCCATATTACGCTAGTTTCTGATCTGTTATAATGTTTCCTTGTCTGAAACTTAGCTGCAACATCAACACTGTGATCTATAAGTTGAAATGTCCAGGTGGGTCGGCATACATCGGTAAAACAACTAGACCATTAAAAACAAGGACTACTGAACACAGATCCAACATCCTTAACAATGACAGCCGAAGCCCCGTGGCAGTGCACTTTACTGGAAAACAACACAATGTTCCCTCACATACAATACGTGGGCATTGAACAAATAAAACAACCCAGCCAAGGTGGCGATATGAACTCCAGTCTTTTAAAAAGGGAGACATTGGAATCATGTTTTGGAATCATTGGACTCTGGTTCCAAAACATCTCAATGAAGATTTTGATCTAAGACCGTTTTTGACTGAAAATGTAGGCATCATCACTCCAGTCTGTGGCTGTATGTACCGTATTTTTCAGACTATAAGTCACACTTTTTTTCATGGTTTGGGTGTTGTGACTTACGCAGGTGCAACTTATATATTAAAATATATAAATTCACATGTTTGTTATTTTCACACTGACCGTTGCGAGAGGACGCTCTGGGCTCGTGTGCCAGTATCTGCTGTTCCTATCAGGCTGTTACTCCTGTACATGGATCTATAATAACATTATATAATTCTATGCTCCTGTACCACTGTCGCTTCACGCTCTACTGTGCATGTTTCCTGTAGAAAGAGCCCCTGTCCTGCTGCAAGTAGTGAAATATGCAGCTGGAAATGGTTTGGAGTGAGCGAGAAACTTGTAAGGGGCTGGCAAAAAGTGGAGGATACTCGAACTGCAATGAAGAAAACAAAAAAAAAAAGCTAGATTTAACTAGATTTGGCCGAGTTGCTCAGAAGTGACACCGAGGATGAAGAATTGAATGGATTTAGTGATTTGGAGTGAGATGGAGAGTTTGGTAAACTTGTTCTGTTCTGTTGTTTATGTTATAGTTTATCTGAAGAACTGTTCATATGTGACGTTAACAGTCTGTTGTTCTCTCTTCTGTTGTTATTACTAGAACTTGTCTTTCAAGATGAAATGTCAGTTCCTGGTCTCTGATTTTATGAAATAAATTTCCCCCCAAAAGTGCAACTTATATATGTTTTTCTCTTTTCTTTTAGCATTTTTTGGCTGGTACGACTTATACTCTGGAACGACTTATAGCCCAGAAAATATGGTGTGTGTTTCTACAATGATACTTCCGTGGCTGCAGCGCTGTTGCAAATATTATTGTCTTCTGTGGTTTTTATTTGTATATGAATTGTAAATAGTGTAAATACTCTTGGCTGTGGTAAAGCAATACACCACTTTAAAACAGAGTGAACATCTGTTTTGTATTAAAGATTCCATTCAACAATTGTAATGAAAAATGTTCTCTTTCATTAGGATTGATCACATGGTGGGTCAGGTGACTGGACCTGGGCCTATTTATAACAGGTGTGAAACTGAACCTTTCATGTCTGGAGAAGGGCTTGACCTGAAACATTACATTGTGCTGTCACTGAAAGAAAAAAAAATTGTGAGCTTCAAAGAACTGTAGTGCAGATCTCTTTCTTCTCTTGAATAATGCAAAAAGTGCATCACTGTGTTTTTAAACTTCATGTGCACCTTTACTAGAATCATGTGGATGATTTCAGGAATTGACCATTTCTGCTGAGCTTAAGTTAAACGAGAGCTGTTAACTTTGGAGATGTAGACAGACAAATAATAAAGGGAATGAAACAAAAACATAACTTCATGTGTGTTTTTGAGGAGGTAACAAAATTCTAACATGACTTTAGTCTCACAAGAGTAAATTTTGCGTAATATAGGACCTAAAATGGCAAACAAATTAGATAATCATCGATGTGCTTTCAATCAAAATTCTACTGGTTAATAAATTAGCAGACACTAGCAGTAGTTAAGGTTTGTAAATGAAAGAGAATTGTGGAGATAAGATGAGGGTTTGAAGGAGGCTTGTGTTTACTGTTGGTCAGTTGTTTGACAAAGACTGATCACAGACGCAGTAAGAGGAGGGCTCTCTCTGCACCAAGACTCCAGAATAGGGCGACGGTAGCTCAGTCGGTAGAGCGTTTGTCCCCGATCTGAAGTTTGGCGGTTTGAATCCTGCTCTCGACATAAACATCGTTGGTTGAGCGGTCAAATCCACTGACCTGGTAGTGAGTGGTTCCTTGATGTAAAACCCTTTGAGTGCCTTGAAAGTGGAAAAGCGCTGTGTAAAAAGGTGACCATGACCAATATCAGACACTACTTGATTTGAGTCGTAGCTTGTCTTTGATCGCACCGGGTATGAAGTGAATGAGTAATGCTCTGAAAGCGTCTTTGAGTGTCCAGAAAATATTTATATAAAACTGATGCATTATTATTATTATCATGCTCCTAAATCTGCTATACAGTTAGAATTTATGACACCCGTGGATCATTATGTTATCATTTGGACATTTTAAATCACAATATTCATCTAAAAACAAGTTAATACGCTGACTTCTGCGTTAGAAAACTGCTGTGCCCAACGGAAGCTGACATCACATCAAAGGTTATCACAGAAATAAGCCCTCCTGCACATCACGCTTTCATTTGTACCAAAATTCCGAATTCCAACAACGAGTATCGTAGCAACCAAAGAGCCAACCCGGAGCGAGGCTGTTGAAGGTAACACACCGCTGATTTAGCAAGGAGGGGGCCACTTAGCAACGCCGTCAATCAAACCTGTTGCTAACGGTAGTGGGAACGACCTAAGGGATTTGTAGGTTTTGTGTTCATGTCTTTGATTTACGGACAAAATAGCAAAATAAAAACAGCAAGATCACGTAGAGTGGTTTAATATGAAGCTTTTAAGGCCAAAGTGAAGAGTCTGACAGCAGCAGTTACAGAGAGAGGCAACGGATTTTCAATAGAAAGGGAATTGGAGCCTGGGTTGATGGAGCCAAAAGCGTGACAATGCTCACTTCCTATATACAGTTTACAGGGTGTTAGTCAGAGATGGAGACTTGCAAATCGTGACTTGGACTCGAGTCAGACTTGAGACTTGACTTGATAAAATGGACTAAGACTTGGGACTCGACTCGGATTTGAGGCCTGTGACTTGAGAAAACTTGTCGCTTCTCCTAAAAAATATCTGTTTTTAGACAATACTTTTCTCTTTACAGTTGATACATGCAGTGCTTCATTTTACAGGAACAAACTGGAACATGTCCCTCCCACTTCTGTGTTTATTACTTTGGATGTAATTGAAGTACTGTGATATTTTATTCTGAAATGTACTACAGTAATATACAGTACAATACAGAAAAACAGAGTGAACTACATAGAACATGATCCTTTCATTTCAGTGCAGAATACACGACAAAATAACTGTTATTTAACACTTTTAAATCTCAATTCTTTCTGTTCTGACCATAAAAAAATTGCATTTCTACAACTCTTATTCAAATACTCATTTCTAAATATACCATGACTTTCTAAATACTGTTTAGTTTAAAATTCATATAAGTTGCAAAAACCAAAGCTATATTTGGTACTTTGGTTTAAAGACTTGAAATGACTTGAAGTTCAAAGCAGACGACTTGGACTTGACTTAGACTTATGGGCCAGTGACTCGAGACTTGACTTGGGGCCTGTTTAAACAAGAACGCTTGTGGATAAAAACAACAAAATGTTTTATCGAAAGTGCCTTTTTAGACGGTTTAGATGGTGACGGCGTTTTTGAGGCTTAAAAACACAAAAGTCTCAAACCACCCTCCAGAGTGGAAAAGTTGAATATGCTCTGCCGTAGCGTTTCTATCTACACTGCCCAAGATGAAAAAATCTGGTCAGATCTGCTCACGTCACGTACACGTTTACGTCTCATACATCACCACTAGGGGTGTGCAAAAATATCAAAATATCAATATATCCTATCGTTTAATGTGATGATACAGTATCGATATCGTGGGCTGCTGTATCCATATATTGCCTTTTTTTTCAATTTTTTTGGTATATTTTACAATTTTTTTTGTTACAGCCACAGTTTTGTTGCTTGGTTTAGTGGAAGGAAACTCTTTAATGCAACACATTTGACATTTTCACCATTTTGACGATTAAAATGTTTGTGTTTCATATGACCTTTGCACAAGAAGTGGTTTAACAAAGACTTTTAGTATCACAGTCACCAGTTATTGAACCGTATTGAATCATTTTCAAATACATCACATCGAACCGAAAGCTCACTGTAACAAGATATGTATCGTATCGTGGCCTGTGTATCGAGGCATGTATCGCGTCGGCAACTTCTTACTGATACCCAACCCTAATCACCGCCTAGCGTCACCACCTTCCGCCTGGCATGCATACCCAATCGAATTCCATACAATTTTGCGTCACCGTATGCACGCAGATTTCCTCCCGAAAACGCTCGTCTAAACGCGGAATAAAAAGTGAAGACGCGACGCCACTTTTGCGTCTTCTATTCAGACCGTCATCATATAAACGAAGACTTGAGGTCAAAGACTTGAGACTAACTTGATACTCGCAAAACAACAACTTGGTCCCACCTCTATTCGCAATCAGAGCCACAACTTAACGAACTCCCCGCTCCTCTCTCTCTGTTTCTCTCAATCTCTTTCCTTATTTCTGTCTTTCTCCCCCTATCTCTTCTTTTTCCCTTGCCCTCCCTCTCTCCTCCCTCTCTCCTCTCCTCCGCTCACTGTTCAGGAGTCACCAGGGACACGCTTTTACAACCTTTACGGTCCCATTTATCTGAGCTAACACTGCACTATTTCACCCTCCCTTTTCAAAATCCCACTTTTTACATCTGCGAGCCCTCAATAGCATTCACAACTGTACAATACGACCCAAACACACACATGCGCACACATACACACGCAGCGGGCAGTCCGGTCCAGGCTCATAATTAAAACGATGTCTTTCTGAAACACTGTGAGTTATATAAGAGATGAGGCGAGGCAGGCCAAAAGAAAAAATATGACCTTTACTGAATGGAAAATGGAATAGGAACATAGTGAAAAAGCCCCGGACATAGAAAGTGTGGTTTGAATGTTTTGTTTTGAATGTTACATAAGGATTTGTTTAACGAATGTAGTGAGTTAAATGTTTTTTTGAAGAGCTGGAAGGACAAAAGCCACGTTTACATGATGTTTTTTTAATTCGACTGAATTGGTCTGAATTAATTAAAATCTTTTCCTTCAAGTTTACATGAAAATAATCATTCTGAATTGAGGTTTACACGGAAAACTCGTTAAATCGCCTCTATTTAATTCCGCTCAATGTTTCAGGGTCAGGAAATATTCTGATTGGACAGAGACATAAACGTATTTACATCGACTGGAAGAAAACACACGCTTCAGCTGCTACAGGCTTTTTTGTCATCTCGGTTTGTCGTTACGTCACGGACACAAACGCGATCCAAACTTTTTTCGCAGTCGTTCCGATGATAATGAAGCAGAAGCTGGAGAATTCTCTCATCGCGTTTTACGTCTGCGAGCTGAGGAGGAGGAGGGAAGAGTGTCGGAGAAGGGAGGAAGGAGACAAACTGAGTCAGCGGCTGCTCTACCTCAGCCCACTCCCGCATCCCGCTCACAAATCCAAAGAGACGTGGATGAAAGTCCGAAGCCACGACTGGTGGAGCCGGATCGTCCGAATCACATCAGAAGAGCGACCCAACAAGCATGTGCTGAACGACAGGAAATATTTTGAAAAAGAATAAATGTTTACATGATCCAGGAATAAATGAATTCAGCTTTAAAATCAGAATAAACCACCCACTTATTTCGGAATTAAGTTTAATTCCGAATAATCATTTTTTGTGTGTGTTTTTGTGTTTACATGGTCTTTTTAAAGCGGAAAATGTTTTTATTTAGAGTTAAACAGTTTTTATTTGGAATTAAAACTCTCATATAAATGTAGCAAAGGTTTAGTTAACACCATTTTCTGATCGAGGTTATAATGTTGTTTCCTCATCAAAAACACACGTGAAACTGTTTTAAAGTGCTGTTGTTGTGTGCTCTCGGTCAGAGGCACTACATTTTGGAACAGTCTCCAACTATCAAAAAAAGAAACTCCAACACTGGACACTTTCAAATCTCACTTGAAACAGCGGCTAAAGGAAAACCAGACTTTTAGTTTAGAATTGTAACTTGTTTTTTCTCTGTTAAATTTGTGGTGTCACCTGCCGAGGGACTACAGATGGAAATGAGTATTCTTGCTATAATCTGTATTTACACTACACTGTTGTGGATGTTCATTAATATGCACTGTCCCTATTAAGTAAATAAATAAAATAAATAAATAAATAAATGATGGTTTAACCTCTTTATGAATTGTCTTTGTATTTTGGATTGGAATTTTCTGTCTTAATGACAAAGGTAGAGGTATTCCCTTTTAGAATTCAATGCTACTTCCTGCATTTTTGTACTTTTCTTTTCAACTTTTTCACCACAAACTGCCACTTAAAGGTTCCGTATTACGCAAAATTGACTCTTGTGAGCTTTAAGCCATGTTATAATGTTGTTATGTCCTCAAAAACAGACCTGGAGTTATGTTTTGTTTCATTCACACATGTTTAACACACAAATCCTGCAATTTAGGCTGAGTTCTTCTCTTAAACTGTATTACCACAACAAACGTGATGTTGTGGTCATACAGGAAGTGCTCTACTGGGTTTTTTAAACTCCATACACCTTCATTAGAATCATTTGGATGATTTCAGCTCTGGAATTGCCAATCTTTGCTGAGGTAAAATGAGCTGTTAACTTGAAAACTACCATGTCATGACATCACAAGGTGGAACAGAGCATTTTGAGCTTGTGAGATGTAGACAAACTAATAAAAGCATGTGTGAATGAAACAAAACGCAACTCCAGGTCTGTTTTTGAGGACGTAACAACATTCTAACACAGCTTCAAGCTCACGAGAGTCAAGTTTGTGTAATACGGAACCTTTAAGTGGCAGTTTGTGGTGAAAAAGTTGAAAAGAAAAGTACAAAAATGCAGGAAGTAGCACTGAATTCTAAAAGGGAATACCTCTACCTTTGTCATTAATACAGAAAATTCCAATCCAAAATACAGAGACAATTCATGAAGAGTTTAAACCATCATTTTAAATGGTTTGAGTATTCCTTTATTATTAGTCTGTCTACATCTCCAAAGCTCAAAATACTCTGTTCCGCCTTGTGATGTCATGAAGTCACCAATTCATCAAGTTACCTTTAGTTCGGTAGAGATTAGCAATTCCAGAGCTGTTTTGAGTTATCGAAATGATCCAAGTGAAGGTGTACGAGGTTTAAAAACACAGTGGAGCACTTCCTGTATTACCGCATGACATCATAAACAGAGAAATATGCAGGATTTGTGTGTTAAACATGTGCGAATGAAACAAAACACAACTCCAGGTACATTTTTGACGAGGAAACAAGACCAGAAAGCGTAATATGGTGCTCCAGATCTAACTTCAGTCCAACTTCAGTTTTGGTTTACCCGGGACAACATTTGGTTAAGTTATTGCGTATAAAGCCTCATTTACATCTAAGTTGTTTGTCATACATTTGTAGAACCATTGTATCAGGTGCTTTTCTCTTTCGCTTTCTTGTTTTCCTGCAGTGAACGACATAGGTGGAAAAAGTGACAAGTGCGCGCATCTGTTTTCGTTTTCTGGCCTCGGAATTCGATTTGGGTCTTGAAGGAAATCAGGAGAGATCAGACAGGTCAAGGGTCACAGGGGAGGATGGAGGAGGACCACACAACATGGCCGCCGGCTTGACTTAATGGAAAAACGCGCACACACACACACACACTTCACGAGGCTTTGGAGATCTGATCCGAGATGCTGCCACAGGTTGGGAATACATTTGCTTGGGAAGATTTACTTAACTCAATTTTTAAATCAAATTGTACTATTATGAGTAGTTTTACTGATGGTAGAAATGGAAATGCATTGGATTTAGAAAGAGTTTTGATCTTATTGTACATCATATTTGTGTAGTTTTATAGCTTTATTCTGCTTGTTATTTCAGGATTGCCAACTCTTATTCTCCTGATGTTCTTGAACTTTGCGTTGCAACACTGTCATTTCCACATTCTAGGATAAATAAAGGTTAATCTTAAATCTTTGGATGATGGAAAATTAGGACTGTTGCAATAGCGAGTTACAATTTTAACCAACATCTTACGTCTTTTGAATCACAGGAATCGTAGAAGCTGCATAAAGGCTGGTCAAATGTTAAGTTCGTTCAGACATTTTAATTCTAGAAACGACAAAGCAGGAATAAATCTAATCGAAATATGCAGGATTTGTGTGTTAAAAGTGTGAATGAAACAAAACACAACTCCAGGTCTGTTTGTCATTGAATTTGACCAACGAACAACTTCAGTGATGGTTTATGGGCTTAGGAACTGGACAGGAAAAGTTCAGAGTTTTGTCTATGACGCAACTAAACTGGCAATATGTGAACAGAACATTTTTGAGGCTCAGAGAAGATGATTTTGGATTAATGGATGTGTGAAACAACAATGAATGAAACAAAAATACAACTCCAGGTATGTTTTTGATGAAGGGACAGCAGTATAAAGTGGTTAAAATATAAAAAAAAAAGTACAACTTAAAAATGTGAAAACAGGACTAGTTTGTTTTAAACAGTTTGCAGTGGTCCAAAGTGATTCCTTACGCATTCAGACCATCCTAATTATTCACCGTGATGAGTTTATAAGTGCTTTCCAACTTTTAGAGAGTGACAATAAAGCTAACAACGACAAACTCTAAAACACACACCTCTGCTTATACGATATATCTGTAGCCAGAGACTTAAGTGTATTTATTCAGACATTTTAATTCTATAAATAACAAAGCAGGAATAAAGGACAATACTTTCACACTTAAACTTCATTTACACTGATTTACTGCTTCATAGGTGTTATTTTAGTTAAACTAGCATCCAGTAAAAGTAAATATGACAGTTAAAGCCAAGTGAAGACTACAAAATAAACATTTATATTGGTAATAAAGGTATTTAAACTAACAAACAATTCATATGTGAGTGCTCATCATTCATAAAGTATTTGGTAAAATCTGTTTTAACAGTGACTTGTGTAGTATACAGTGTTGGGAAGGTGACTTTTAAAATGTATTCCCCTACAGATTACAGATTACAGACCCCAAAATGTAGTTTGTAACGGAATCCATTAAATTACTTAAAGTGAGTAACGTAATTTTACTTTGGATTACTTGATTTGCTGTAGAGAAGCAAAGGAAATCTTCACATGTTTTGTCTACTAAAAGAAAATAAAAAGACCAGACTTTACTCAACCAAATCAAAAATATTATTGATAGAAGACGAGGAGACACGTCCACGCAGCATGATTTAGTCCTGTTAAATCCCATTTGAGACATAGTTTAGACCTGGTTTTAGTCCTGGTTTAGTCCTATTTTAGACCTGGTTTTAGATCTGGTTTAGTCTTGGTTTAGATCTGGTTTTAGACCTGGTTAAGACCTGGTTTAGTCCTAGTTTAGTCCTTGTATAGACCTGGTTTTAGACCAGGTTTAGACCTGCGTTTAGACCTGGTTTAATGTCTGGCAATGAGTGGACTTACTAAAAAAAAAAAAAAAAAAAAAGGGGGGGGGATTTCGCCCAAAATGTGAAAGCAGGAAAATACCTCTGTGTAATCCATTTATTTCAACCAAGTAACTGTAATCTAATTCCTACTCACTGAAACAGTAACTGTTACATGTAATCTGTTACTCCCCAACACTGGTAGTATAGTACACGTTTAGGGTCACTTGAGGGTCCACTACTGCGGCTCTGTGTATTGTTGTTTTTCAGATTCTAGAATGGGATGATGTTATACTCTCAGATGGGGACAAAAGACAAATTTTCCTATTAATAACATTGTACTTTGGCATGAAATATCCAAAATGCATTAAATAATCTTTCAATTATTTAATGCAGGGGTCATCAAACTAAGGCCTGCGGGCCAACTCCAGCCCTCCATGCCCCTTTGACCGGCCCCTCTGCCCCCTACACTAGAACTGGCCCTATGAGGCTGTGTCAAAAAAGTGTTATAGCTTGCTACTTTTTTGGCAAATAATAACATGTCTGCATCTTGTTTTTTTTTTTATTTATTTATTTATTTTTTATATGAAGTATTTATATTTAAATAATTATATGAAGTATTTATATTTGCTGCCAAATTTTCGCCTCCTGACAAGTTCGAGTTCAAACAGTGACTGTCAACACACATGCAGAGTTCTGTAGGGCAGTTAAGGACAGCTAAAAGACTAGTGTGTAAGTACAAAAACTTGACAAAGTGCTGAGTCTTCAAAGAACAGTGGACGACCGATTGTTTTTTTTGTACAGTGTAAGGAGCATGCAGTTTATCTGATATGAAAAGAAAGAGCGGCGGTTTTCAAAGAATATAATCTTTGTTGTCAGGGACGTACAATTCTGTTATATGGCCGACCCGACCCCTGCCCCCAACACAGTCAGGAGCCATAATGCAGCCCCCAGAGAAAAAGTTTGGTGACCCCTGCCTTAGTGTATAATACATAATAATGTATTATGTATAATCAGTGTTGGGAAGGTGACTTTTAAAATGTATTCCCTACAGATTACAGATTACATACCCCAAAATGTAGTTTGTAACGTAATCCATTAAATTACTTAAAGTGAGTAATCTGAATACTCTGGATTACTTGATTTGCTGTAGAGAAGCAAAGACGAGGATATTTTAACCGTATTAAAAATATTATTGATAGAAGAGGAGGAGACACATCTGCGCAGCATGGTTTAGTCCTGTTAAATCCTGTTTGAGACCTGGTTTAGATCTAGTTTAGATCTGGTTTTAGTCCTGGTTTAGATCTAGTTTAGACCTGGTTTAGACCTGGTTTTAGTCCTGGTTTAGATCTGGTTTTAGTCCTGGTTTAGATCTAGTTTAGATGTGGTTTAGACCTGGTTTTAGTCCTGGTTTAGATCTAGTTTAGATCTGGTTTTAGTCCTGGTTTAGATCTAGTTTAGACCTGGTTTTAGTCCTGTTTTAGATCTGGTTTTAGTCCTGGTTTAGATCTAGTTTAGACCTGGTTTAGACCTGGTTTTAGTCCTGGTTTAGATCTAGTTTAGATCTGGTTTTAGTCCTGATTTAGATCTGGTTTTAGTCCTGGTTTAGATCTAGTTTAGATCTGGTTTTAGTCCTGGTTTTAGTCCTGATTTAGATCTGGTTTTAGTCCTGGTTTAGATCTAGTTTAGATCTGATTTTAGTCCTGGTTTAGATCTAGTTTAGACCTGGTTTAGACCTGGTTTTAGTCCTGGTTTAGATCTGGTTTTAGACCTGGTTTAGATCTAGTTTAGATCTGGTTTTAGTCCTGGTTTAGATCTAGTTTAGACCTGGTTTAGACCAGGTTTTAGTCCTGGTTTAGATCTAGTTTAGACCTGGTTTTAGTCCAGGTTTAGATCTGGTTTTAGTCCTGGTTTAGATCTAGTTTAGACCTGGTTTAGACCTGGTTTTAGTCCTGGTTTAGACCTGGTTTTAGACCTGGTTTAGTTTCCAGCAATGAGTGGAATTACCAAAAAATAAATAAATAAAAATAAAAATAAACATATTGCGAAAACAGGAAAATATCGGCCTGTAATCCATTTATTTCAACAAAGTAAATATAATCCAATTACCACTCACTTGAAACAGTAACTGTAACTGAATACAATTACTCATAATTTGTACTCTGATTATGTAACTCCAGTACATGTAATCTGTTACTCCCCAACACTGTGTATAATGTATTAATTTTGGCCTACAGAATGGTGTGACGTCATCTGAAACTCAGCAGTTTAATACGGTGAATCTTGTTGCTATAACATATTTCTTAACATAAAAAAAATCCAAAACAACACTACTGTATTCTATAAAAGACATGCATAGTAGCTGTTGATACAAAATCTAATATATGTGGAAAAGTTAATGAAGCCGTCTTCTGGTGGGCCTGGAAATGCAGTGATTCTTGTGGTAGAATGCTGAATTGTCCTGTCTCAATCCATCGAAACACACTCCATAGGCTCAGAACACTGGCAATTTCTATGTTTTGAATGGGAAAATGTTCTCAAAATGTTATGAATAACAGGAAGCTGCGTGATTATTTGTGTTTCTGAGTGATATAAGCTGTATAGTAGTTAGTTGCACAATACTGATTTAATAAAGAGGACGTAGCTCCCATTTACTGGCACCTACAGCCTCCGCTTGTCCATAATGACTTGGTGCTATGATCTCACTTACCTAACAACATCGTAAGACAAACAGCCCCATGAAGAGGTGCATTGTGGGTACTCGAGGCTCTGCTGTAGTTTACAACTGCCTTATACAAAGCCCGTCTCTGTCAGCAACGCCAAAACCACGGAAATCCTGCCAAGTCTCCCCGTGGGTGGGTCCTGTGTTAAAGTTAGCCTATGACATCAGAGAGGGACCCTGCACCTCCATCACAGCAGCTACAAACACCACACTATGGAGCTTTATTAAAGGTGCTCTACCTGATTTTGGACAGCATTAAAGAACACATTGTGCATTATTGTGGCTTTAAAGGTACTGTATTACACAAAACTGACTGTGTTTTAATGTTGTTATCTTTTCTAAAACCTACCTGGAGTTGAGTTTTGTTTCACGTTTGAGTAATCCTGGATCATTAGTCTGTCTGCTAGTCAGGCTGGTGCCACCTAGTGCCTCCGCTCAATTCCATTTCTCTCCAGCGACTAGGTCAGGAATGGGAAAACACTAGACGGTTTGCAAGAACCTCAGAAGTTGTAGACCGCGCACCGGCCAATCAGTGAAGAGCTGTGAAGCCATGACATCAAACTCAAGCGCCTGTCTGGGTCCCTTTTGTGGTACAGCACAACAGTAAACAAAGCGGTCAAGATGGATGTCGACGAAGCCAGACATTCTGTATTGACAACGATTCCCGGGATCAAGGACGTTATGGCCCTTCTTCCTACGGGATTTGGCGCATTACATACGTCTCGACCAAACAGCAGATTGGTTGAATTAAAAAAGTACCCGCCTACTGCCAAGCGAACAAATCCTAATGCTCTGAGGTCAGACGGTTTCTACAAAGTAAAACTACTCCTCCATTTCTAAAAAGGCATTTTGACACTGAAGCTCCCTCTGCTGTCAGCTATGGCTAATGACATTTAGATTGTAAACGATTGAGGTTTATTTTGTTTGTTGTGAACACAATTTGACCACACAATTTCAGTGATGGTTTATGGGATAAAAATTAAAAAAAGAAGTCCAAAGTTTTACCTACGACGCAACTGAACTGGCAATATATGAACAGAGCATTTTTGAGGCTCTGAGAAGATGATTTTGGATTAATGGAGTTAAGAAACAAGCAAAAATAATACAACTCCAGGTGTGTTTTTGATGAAGGGACAACATAAAAAAGTTAAAACCTCAAAAAGGTCCAACAAAAAAGTCATATATGCGTTCTTAAAAGTGTGAAACAGAACTAGTTTAAATTTAAAACAGTTTGCAGTGGTTCATTCTGAGCATCCTAATTATTCACCGTGATGAGTTTATAAGCGCTTTCCAACTTTCAGAGAGTGACCGTAAAACTATCAACAACAACTAGACTCTAAGACATATTTTGACCTCTGCTTATACGATATATCTGTACCGGGGTAAGCCAAGTTTCACTCAGATCCATGGCACGCTTACAGGTAGAGGACTTTTAAGTAGCTAAACTAACAGATGATTGTTTAGAAGTGAAGTCGTGGCTGTTTCGCCTCAACTGGAGCTCTGTTGTTTATAGAGGCTGAGTACAAGGACGTTTTAGCGCTCGCGTAATGAATTCCAGTGGGTTCACAAGCAGGAAAAGTGAAAAGTGAGCACCAAACAGTGTCATGGGAGAAGACAGGAAGGAAACTCACACACGGATGCTAAAACTATTAAGTAAGAAGTAAACAAAAAGAAAATTGTAAGAGGTGTTTTTTACAAATGTCAAAACTATTAGAATTCCAGTGGGTTCACCATCAGAAAAAATTTGAAGGCCTATTGATACTTTGTGGTAACATCATACTGGGGGTGTTCTGCATCTGTGTGTGTGGCGGAATGTTCAGCATTTACCATGGTGACACAATGCAAAGACGGCCAAAAGTGTTTTTAGATTGTCTGAAAACTACAAAAAAAAGAAAAAAATATATATAAAATGGATTTAAACAACATATTTTCTCTCCATGGAGATAGGTTTAATGCCATACTGTGAAACATTCCAGACAAAGCAATAACATCTCCAAGCAGGTGATGGACACTGCCTTTTTTTAATATGATGACGGTCTGAACCGAAGACACAAAAGTGGCGTCGCGTCTTCACTTTTTATTCCGCGTTTAGACGAGCGTTTTCAGGAGGAAATCTGCGCACATACAGTGATGCAAAAGTGTGTGGAATTCAATTGAGTATGCATGTCAGGCAGCTAGGTGGTGACCCTAGTATGTATGTGACGTAAACGCGTATGTGACGTAAACGCGTACGTGACGTGAGCAGATCTGACCAGAGTTTTGCATCTTGGGCACTGTAGACAGAAACACTACAGCGGAGCGTATTCAACTTTTCCACTCTGGAGGGCGGTTTCACATTTTTGCGTTGAGCCCCCAAAACGCTGTCACCGTCTAAATGAAAGGCACTTCCGACAGAATATTTTGTCATTTTTACCTGTAAGCGTTCTCGTGCAAACAGACCCTAAAACAGAGGCTGCACGGGCCTTTGTGCTTCATTCATTTTGTCATGTAGGCTATCTGCAGAGAACACCATGTGACGTGTTGGAATAGTGATACTAAAAATAGTCGGAAAACTGGCACGTCTAAATAGAGACATGTCGTAATGAAGAGATGATGTTGGAATAGGCGGTGGACCTCGTTATAATGTTGTTACCTCTTCAAAAACAGACCTGGACTTGTGTTTTGTTTCATTCATGTCTGAGTAATCCTTTTTACTCTGTCTACATCGCCCAGAGGTGGGACTTGCAAGTCGTGACTTGGACTTGAGTCAGAGTTGAGTCACTATTTTTAGGACTTCAGATTTGACTTGATAAAATGGACTAAGACTTGGGACTCGACTTGGAGTTGAAGGTCAGTGACTTGGGATTTGACTTGGACTTGAGCCCTGTGATTTGAGAAGACGATAAGATGCTCGGACTAGTTGCCAAAACTGTTATGAAGCACTTTTAAATCTTAATTGTGTCTCTTCTGACCACTCTTGTCAAGACATTTAAAAAGAAAAATAAGCATTTCTATATAAATGCTCATGTACTGTGACTTTTTAAGAACAATGTAGTTTAAAATTGGTAAAAATCTAAGTTATATTTGTTACTTTGGTTTAAAGACTTGAAATGACTTGAAGCTCAAAGCAGACGACTTGGATTTGACTTGGACTCAGCTTGGACTTTCCTGTCTTTGACTTGGGACTTGACTCGGACTTGAGATCCAAGACTTGAGATTTACTTGAGACCCGCAAAACAACGACTCGGTCCCATCTCCAAAGCTCAAATTGCTCTTTTCCACCTTGTGATGTCATGAAGCGGTAATTTTCAAGTTAACAGTTATCTTTTACCTTTTGTTCAGTAGAGATTGGCAATTCCAACACTAAAATGATCCAAATGATTGATGAGTGTATGAAGCTTAAAAACACAGTGGAGCACTTCCTGTATTAGGTGAAGCAGAGTATTTTCCGTTTGAGAGAAGAACTCAGTGTAAATATGCGAGGTTTTGCGTGTGAATGTGTCAAGTACGGCAAGTTTGGAGGCCGCAGGAGCAGACGTTCGAACCGCTCACAGGTAATGTCGTAGTTAAACTATGCGCCGCGGTTAGCTTAGCCACTTAAGTTTCTAACACAATGTCAACACGGAGTAGCAGAGCAGAGAGGTGCGGTGTCCTGTTGCCGCGGTTACAGATTAACGCGGATAATTAAACCAAATGATTTGAAGGTGTGTTATTTCAGACCACCGACCACGGAGCCCGAGCAGCCGTGCGGTTTCAGCGTTAGCCTTAATTAACAGATATCAGCGCTGCTCTGATGAGTCCTGATTATGAGAGCTGTAAAGCAAGCTGCTGCAAATCAGGTTTAGGTTTGGAAAGAGTCTTTTTAGTTTGAAAATTGAGAAGTTGTCTAATTAAAGTTGAACTGTGCAACTTTTTTTTTTGGATTAGGATCTATCACGAGCTTGTCTCCATGAAGATGTTATTGCTGTACCTGCAGTGTTGGGGAGTAACAGATTACATGTACTGGAGTTACGTAATCAGAGTACAAATTATGAGTAACTGTGTTCAGTTACAGTTACTGTTTCAGTGAGTGGTAATTGGATTACAGTTACTTTGTTGAAATAAATGGATTACATGGCGGTATTTTCCTGTTTCACATTTTGGACTAAACCAAGTCTAAACCAGGAATAAACCAGGTCTAAACCAGGAATAAACCAGGTCTAAACCAGGACTAAACAAGGTCTAAACTAGGTCTAAACCAGGACTAAACCAGGTCTAAACCAGGACTAAACCAGGTCTAAACTAGGTCTAAACCAGGACTAAAACCAGGATTAAACCAGAACTAAACCAGGTCTCAACCAGGGCCAATTTGAAGAGAACAAACAAGAATTTTCAGGATGTGGTTGCTACATTCATGTAGTTTTAAAAAAACATGACAATATCAAGTAATCCAAAGTATTCAGATTACGTTACTCACTACAAACTACATTTTGCGATATGTAATCTGTAGGGGAATACATTTTAAAAGTAACCTTCCCAAAACTGTTTACCTGTAATATTTTGTAGTGTGGTGTGATGGAAATGTATACAGACCTTTCTGTATAAATTCTTCTTAGCCGGTGGTTACCTAGTGCCAGTGTTGGGAAGGTGACTTTTAAAATGTATTCCCCTACAGATTACAGATTATATACCCCAAAATGAAGTTTGTTACGGAATCCATTAAGTTAATTAAAATGAGTAATGTAATCTGAATACTTTGGATTACTTGATATTGTCATGCTTTTTAAAACAACATGAATGTAGCAACCACATCCTGAAAATTCATATTTGTTCTCTTCAAATTGTCTGTTGAGCCCAAGTCTCCATGAACAGACTTTTGTTTACTGTAGAGAAGCAAAGACAAGGAAATCTGAACATAAGAAGTTTTGTCTGCATAAAGACAATAAAAAGCCCAGTCTTTCCTTAACCACATTAAAAATATTATTGATAGAGAAATGATTTTTATATGAGATCACTGCTGCCTTAAAGTATGTCCACCTACTGTTAGGTGTCATTGTTTAGTCCTAGTTTAGTCCTGGTTTTAGACCTGGTTTAGTCCTGGTTTAGACCTGGTTTAGCCCAAAATGTGAAAACAGGAAAATACCGCCATGTAATCCATTTATTTCAACAAAGTAACTGTAATCCAATTACCACTCACTGAAACAGTAACTGTAACTGAATACAGTTACTCATAATTTGTACTCTGATTACGTAACACTGGTACACTGCCTAGTACAGGGGTCTAAGGAGCTACTGGTAGGTCTCCATCCCATTCCAAGTAGCTCGCCAGGAGTTTCTGAATGACACTTATTGTGCTGAAGAACTAAAATGTGATTAATTAAATGCCTTTTACCAGTGTACATGTTTCATTCTGATGCCTAACTTTCTGCACTAATAAATGGATAAGAGTTTGTTTTATAGCATCTAACTGTTTCTCATCTAAGGCTTGCTGTGGCTCTTTTATATACTCAATTTCTTGTCACTGCTAAAATGAGTAGCTCTCGGGCATATTTGTTTTGTAACAGTAGCTCAGTAGAAGGTTGCAGACCCCTGGCCTAGTATGAAAGTGTTGTGTACATAATGATACAGATTGGTTCACCTCAGGGCATCAGTATGGAGTGAATGAATAATGAGTACAGTGCAGTGCTTTGAGAGGCTCTGACAAGACTGTAAAGCGCATTATCAGTGTAAGTTAAGGATCAGATCTGTGGAGAGGGGACATTTCAATATATTTTTGAGCAATAAAACACCTGCATGAATAAATGTAGTTACAAGTCAGATCTGTGAAGAGGTAAAAAGTAAAGTAAAGTAACAATGTTCAAAGCTATGTCTCCCTTACTTCACTACTTTCTGAGCATCCCAATTATTCATCGTGAGATTAAAAGCAACTTTCACAACTTTCAGAAACCAGTTTTGCCGTCAAGGAAAAGCTAACAACAACCACCATGCTAACGAGCACTTCCTGATTATTGGACTATTTAATTTGATTCATTTTCATTTTGAGTTTGTGTCAGGAGAGAATCAATAATCATATACATACTACATATACGTTATAAATAACAGAAAAGCACATTTCTCGAAAAGGAGTGGGAAGAAAAAAAATGTACATTAACGATATCCAAGTCTCACGATATGATGTCTTCACGGTATGAACCTCACGGCACGATATTTATTGCGATATCGTGGGAAAGCTCACGATATGACGATATTATACATAATAACAACACTGACATTATTAAACGCTTTGACCATCACTTCGTACGACATTTATTGTCATATTCATATCAATGACATTTTGAACAGCTTGAAAAGTCTTTGAAGTTGAAGTGCAAAACTCAAGTAACAGCTAAACAATTGGAATAAAACTCTGGGTCGCTCTTGAAGTCCACCCATCAGTGGTAAGTGAGATGCTCTCTGATTTCTTAAGGCTGTGTAGTGCATCAGTCTTTGTCTGGCTGTAGACAGCAGGGAACACTGTTTGACTAAAATGAGCTCGCGATGGCATTTTATATTTCGGCTCCAGTTTAGCCACTAACCTTTTAAACCCAACGCCGTCCACCGTGGAAAATAGATGCAAATCACTCGCTATATATTCTGCGATGTATTTCGTTATTTCTTGAGTGCTGTTGTGAGGCAGTGGTTCACGTATTTATTTATTTTTGTCCCAAATTGATTTTCTGAACACATTCTTGAAAGTTTTCAGCGTATCAAGTGACTTCTCATGTTGTAGTATTTCTCGAGGTGAACGGCACGGTGCATTGGGAGTGTCTGCATACTGTCTGTTGTTTGTCCATCACCTTTTCTTCTTTCTCATTTCATGTCCCGACAAACCCAAAACTCTTCTAGACCACTGATTTAAAACTGCGTCCGCAACAATCGCACTGGCCGATGACGCAGCCGCAAAGGATTATGGTTCATGTAGTTTACCGGGCTATGTGCCACAGGAGCGGACAGAAAATTCTTATTTTTGCCTACAGACACACAGTTTAATAGCGTGAGGCGACCACAGTGATATCGTGAGCAATTTTGCTAC
The DNA here is from genome assembly GCF_026225935.1 of Boleophthalmus pectinirostris. Classification (NCBI taxonomy): domain Eukaryota; kingdom Metazoa; phylum Chordata; class Actinopteri; order Gobiiformes; family Gobiidae; genus Boleophthalmus; species Boleophthalmus pectinirostris. The sequence continues at coordinate 8,016,341 of NW_026571152.1, read as the reverse complement.
GACGGTATCGTGGTATCGCCAATATCATTACACCTCTAATATTAACCTTTACACATATTTACATATAGCAAAATAAATTACATACTAACCCAATTTCTTTCTCTTTTTGTATTGTACAAAATTGTTAAATAATGTTAACGAAGGCACAGAACTTTATCAATTATGATCGTATCAAAATAAACCACAATGAGAATGAAGAATGTAAAGATTTTTTATATTATTTTTATGGTCATACAAACTAATAATAATGTTAACAAAGGCACAAAAGTTTATTGTTTATGGTTCTACAAAATAAACTACAATGAGAATGAAAAATGTAAAGATTTTTTTTGTTTTTTTTGTTTATGGTTGTACATTAATGCTGTGCACTTAATTGAGTTTTGATCACAATTTTGACTTGAAGTTTTGTTTTTTGTTTTTTTTTAGTATAGAGATTGTAGAACAGCTGGATATCTAATTTATTTTGGATACATTTATGTTTTATGAAGTGTGTTTTATAAGTATATTTTATTCATTTTATGTTTTATACGTCACATAACTGCTTATATTTATTTTCAATTTGAAAGTTTTGTGTAAATTATTAATAACAAAGGCTTTTTGGGGTTTTTTTTAGAGAAAAAAGCTGAATAAATGCATCATGTTTAAACATTGAACAAAATAATCGTGATAATGATTTTTTTTCCATAATCGAGCAGCCCTAGTCATACAAACTAATAATAATAATGACAAAAAAGGCACAAAATTTAACGTTTATGATTGTACAAAATAAAAAAATACAACAGTGAGGCACACAGAATATATTTTGACCTCAAGAGCTGCTTATACTACTGGGCAAGACACATTCTCCTCAAATCCACGGACAAAAAGAAATGGTGTCGTGATTTGCATTGTGTTCCAGTTATCAGACAAGCCCAGTCATTTACAAGAAGCAATAGTACTATGATATCTCTCAATGATTTGTACTTAACTGTAAAAGCACATATCGCAGTGACATTTATTATTACTACAGAAAACACAGCTAATGCGCCTTCCCTTTAACACGAGCGGGCTTTAGATATTCCCGTTCTTCTGACATGTTATGACACTTGTTGCTATGACTTTATTCAGACGGAGCCTCCAGACACTATACAAGCGCAATCCGTCAGAGTTCGGGAGAGGGGCCAATTTGGCTTTTGTAGCTGAAAATGGAGCAGAGGAGGTCACCACGGAGACAGAGCTGGAAGAGAAATGCTCCACCGCGGACTGCTGAGTGGACTGTGTTTGGATTTTAAGCGCTGCAGTCTGGATCTAAGAATGCCAGATGTTAGTAGATGTAATGGTAGTATTCCCGACATAGTATTCCAAATGTAGTAACTGTAGAGGGACAAAGACAAAAATGTACTGCTTTGGAAGTAGTAGTAGCAGGGGATGCAACTGAGAAAATGTATATATAGGCCAACAGACTGGATAAAGAAGTGGACTAAGGGAGTAAAGTCAAACGAAGTTCATCGACGCTGGCGGTTATGAAGCGAATTTGGAGTTCCATATTAGGAAAATGAAATGATTTACGAAGAAAATAGCGAAATAAAAACATCGGGATTGTGTAGAGCGGGTTAATCTGAACATTTTAAGACCGAAATGTGGAACTTGTTACGTTTCTTCAATACAAACTGAACTGGAGTCAGAGTCGATGGAGCAGGAAGTGCGCCCATGCTCACTTCCTTTCTGAAACACGGCGGGAAGCGAGTTAGCTATGTCCATTTATGTTATTATTATTATTATTAAAATGGACCCATTGAAGCATGCAAAAGTGAAAATAAATGTTTATAGATGTGAGACTGACTGCTAAAAGACGTGTTTATTTTGAAAGAAAGATCACAGACAGTAATTCAAAGAAGAAGTGATTCTTTCCCATCGGAAACTTTATGTATGCGTGTGAGTACGGAAGGACAAACAAAGATCATGTGAAAGAAACTTTTATTTGGTATATTGTTGTTTTGAAATATGAAGTTGTGAAATTGTGTGGGAGCTTGATTTTTGTGTGGGCAGTTGATTGTCAACAGTTACATACTGTATGTATAGCACTTTTCTACCTTCAAAGTACTCTGGGATCTTTACATCGAAGAACCACACTCACAAATTCATGGGTCAAAAGTCTTGCCCAAGGACACAACTACAGCGTTCATCTGTTGAAGCTGGAGTCACTGGATTCGACCGACAGTGGTTACGTTGGGGCGACAGCGGCTCGGTGGTTAGTAGGTGTGTGCAAAAATACTGAATACATGGCGTTTAATGTAATGATACAGTATTGATGTCGTGGGCTGCGGTATCGATATATCGCCAAGTTGTTTTTTTTTGTATATTTTACTAAATGATTTTGTTACAGCTACGGTTTTGTTGCTTGTTCAGAGAAAGGAAACTCGTTTATGCGACACATTTGACATTTTCACTGTTTTGATGATTATAATGTTTGTGTTTCATATGAACTTCTCAAAACAAGTGGTTTAACAAAGACTTTTAGTATCAGCTATTATTTAGTGATTATTTTTTTTATTGAACCGTATTGAATTGTTTTGAAATATATTGAATCGAAAGTGTACTGTATCGAGATAAGTATCGTATTGTGGCCTATGTATTGAGGTATGTATCGTATTTGCAACTTCGTAGTGATACTCGGCTCTAGTGGTTAAAGCAATGATCCCCCAACCCGAAGATCTGAGGGTCGATTCCCTCTGCCATTGTGTCCTTAGACAAGACTGCTACTATTGCCATCATGAACAAATCAATACTTATTTTAATAACTATAGGTTACTATTACTACTAGCACTACTACTTCTTCCACTACCATCACTTCAACCACTACTATTACTACCACTACTACTACTACTACTAATACTATTACTAGAGAGAGGTCAAACAGTTTAAAATGAACTAGTGTTCTTTTTCACGTATCAGCAAAAATCAGCAATAACTACTACCACTACCAATACTATTACTACTATGACTACTACTTCCATTATTACTACTACCACTACCAATACTATTACTACTATGGCTACTACTTCCATTATTACTACTACCATTACTACTACCACTACTGCTTCTACTGCTGTCATAAACAAACCAATATTTCTTATATTAATAAGTTTAGCTTACTATTATTACTACCACTACTACCACTACTACTACTACTACTACTACTTCCACTACTACGACCACTACTACTTCTGCTATCATGAACAAACCAATGTTTCTTATTTTAATGACATTAGCTTACTATTACTACTACCACTACTACTACTACTACTACTACTACTACTACTACTACTACTACTACTACTACTACCACTACCACTACTATTACTACCACTGCTACTACCACTATTAATACTGCTACTGTTACTACTAGTACTTCCATTACTACTACCACTACCACTACTACTACTATTCCTACTCTTACTCCTCCAACTACCACTACCACTACTACTACTACTACTACTATTACTTACTACACTACTATTACTACTACTGCTACTACCACTATTAATACTACTACTGTTACTACTAGAACTTCTATTACTACTACTGCTACTACCACTATTAATACTGCTACTGTTACTACTAGTACTTCCATTACTACTACCACTACTACTACTATTCCTACTCTTACTCCTCCAACTACCACTACTACCACTACTACCACTACTACTACTAGTACCACTACCACTACTATTACTACTACTGCTACTACCACTATTAATACTACTACTGTTACTACTAGTACTTCCATTACTACTACCACTACTACCACTACTACTACTCCTACTCTTACTCCTCCAACTACTACTACTACTACTGCTGCTAATACCACTACAACTAGTACTTCCATTACTACTGTCACTACTACCACTACTACCACTACTACCATCTGCTACTACTATGACTATTAAATTTCTTTAAAAAACTCTAGGCAAAGCAATAGCACCTCTATAGAGACAAGTATAGACCCTCCACGGGAAAAGTTACGTAGCGCACCTTTAAGTCAACGTCTGCAGCACGAGCAACATTTCCAACAGTTTCCACACTTTACGGCCCTCGCAATTAACATATTTACCATTCCAACACTGCCTGACCTCGCCTCGCTCCTTCTCACCCAGTTCTCTTCAGCGTTAACCCCAAACACGCTCCCTCAAAAGCTCCATTCACTTCTCGAGAGCGCGTCCAGCTCCCCGTACGCCAGGCACCCGTCACTCACCCGCTAATTATCAGCACGACATTGGCTCTTCACTGGGCTGGAAAACGCTGCGCCGAGGAGCAGTTAGGCGACATAAATCAGCCCACTTCCACGTCAAGCCCGCGGGGAGATTTAAGAGAGGGACCCTGAGAACGTGCTCCGAGCTGGGGTCTTATGAGAGGGCCTGATAGAGACGCTGTTTGACCAAGGACAGACTGTTTTAGACCAGAGGATGCAAATATTTCCCAGACTCAAGCCATAAATTACGAGATATGGGTTTCTGGGTTTCAGCTCTCTCGGCTGTGCTTTAAAAGAGACATGTTAAAGGTCCTCTTTTACGCAAAAAAATGGACTCTCAAGATGTTTAAGGCACGTTATAATGTTGTTACTTCATCAAAAAATATGCTAGTGTTGTGTTGGTTTGATTAATCCCTTATTATTAGTCTGTCTACATCTCTACGACCACTACTATTACTATTACTGCTACACATACTACTTCTATAACAAACAAAGCAATATTTCTTATTTTAATAAGAATAATAACTTCAGCTTACTACTACTGCTACCACTACTAGTACTACTACTACTACTGCCACTACCACCACTAATACTACTACTACTACTACTAGAGAGAAGTTAAACAGTTTCAAATGAACAAACCAGTATTTCCAGTAAACTTTTACTTTTATAACTACCACCACCACCACCACTACTGCTACTACTACTACTGCTACTACTACTACTACTACTACTACTACTACTAGAGAGGTCAAACTGTTTAAAATAAACTAGTTCTTTCATGTTTTTATGTCAGCAAAAATCAGCTATATCTACTGCTACTACAACCACCTCTACTACCACTACCACTACTACTACTTCTACTAGTACTGGTACTGCTGCTACTACTACTTACTACTTTAAAATGAACAAACCAGTATTCCTTATTTCAATAATGTTTTCATGACTATCACTACTACCATCCCCACTACTACTACTGCTACTACTACCACTATTACTACCACTACTACTACTACCACTTCTACTACTACTACTGTTACTACTGTTACTACTACTTACTACTTCAGAATCAACAAACCAGTATTTCTTATTTCAATAACTTTTTCACTACTCTCACTACTACCACTACTACTATTACTACCAAAGAGGCTAAACTGTTTAAAATGAACAAACCAGTATTTCTGAATTCACTAACTTTTTCAATACTGCTGAAGTCAGCAAAAACCATGTGGGTTAACACTGGTGAGAGTAAAACGGTGTGATACAGAAGCTGCAGTGTGAGAGGCCCACATCCTGCTCCTGCTCCAGTCTGTGTGTTCAGATCACAGCGTCACATTAGACTCTTAATGAGAACCAGCTGAAAGCACAGAGCAGCCAGACTGACCCCGGAGCCCGGACCCTACCCCTCCTCCTCTGTACGCTCTCTCTCTCTACCCCTCCTCCTCTGTACGCTCTCTCTCTCTACCCCTCCTCCCTCTGTAACGCTCTCTCTCTCTACCCTCCTCCTCTGTACGCTCTCTCTCTACCCCTCCTCCTCTGTACGCTCTCTCTCTCTACCCCTCTCCTCCTCCTGTACGCTCTCTCTCTACCCCCTCCTCCTCTGTACGCTCTCTCTCTACCCCTCTCTCTACCCCTCCTCCTCTCTCTGTACGCTCTCTCTCTACCCTCTCTCCTCTCTCTCTGTACGCTCTCTCTCTACCCCTCCTCCTCTGTACGCTCTCTCTCTACCCCCTCCTCCTCTGTACGCTCTCTCTCTACTCCTCCTCTGTACTACCCCTCCTCCTCTGTACGCTCTCTCGCTCTCTCTACCCCCTCTCCCTCTCTCTCCTCCTGTACGCTCTCTCTCTACCCCCTCCTCCTCTCTCTCTCTACCCCTCCTCCTCTGTACGCTCTCTCTCTACCCCTCCTCTCCTCTGTACGCTCTCTCTCTACCCCTCCTCTCTGTACGCTCTCTCTCTACCCCTCCTCCTCTGTACGCTCTCTCTCTACCCCCTCCTCCTCTGTACGCTCTCTCTCTCTACCCTCTCTCTCCTCCTCCTCTGTACGCTCTCTCTCTACCCTCCTCCTCTGTACGCTCTCTCTCTACCCCTCCTCCTCTGTACGCTCTCTCTCTACCCCTCTCCTCCTCTGTACGCTCTCTCTCTACCCCTCCTCCTCTGTACGCTCTCTCTCTCTCCTCCTACCCTCCTCCTCCTCTGTACGCTCTCTCTCTACCCCCTCCTCCTCTGTACCTCTCTACGCTCTCTCTCTCTACCCCTCTCCTCCTCTGTACGCTCTCTCTCTCTACCCCTCCTCCTCTGTACGCTCTCTCTCTACCCCCTCCTCCTCTGTACGCTCTCTCTCTACCCCTCCTCCTCTGTACGCTCTCTCTCTACCCCCTCCTCCTCTGTACGCTCTCTCTCTACCCCTCCTCCTCTGTACGCTCTCTCTCTACCCCTCCTCCTCTGTACGCTCTCTCTCTACCCCTCCTCCTCTCGCTCTCTCTACCCCTCCTCCTCTGTAACGCTCTCTCTCTACCCCCTCCTCCTCTGTACGCTCTCTCTCTACCCCTCTCCTCCTCTGTACGCTCTCTCTCTACCCCTCTCCTCCTCTGTACGCTCTCTCTCTACCCCTCCTCCTCTGTACGCTCTCTCTCTACCCCTCTCTCCTCTCTCTCTCTGTACGCTCTCTCTCTACCCCCTCCTCCTCTGTACGCTCTCTCTCTACCCCCTCCTCCTCTGTACGCTCTCTCTCTACCCCTCCTCCTCTGTACGCTCTCTCTCTACCCCTCTCCTCCTCTGTACGCTCTCTCTCTACCCCTCCTCCCTCTCCCTCTCTCTCCCTCCTCTGTACGCTCTCTCTCTACCCCTCCTCCTCTGTACGCTCTCTCTCTACCCCCTCCTCCTCTCTCTCTCTCCTACGCTCTCTCTCTCTCCTCCACCTCCTCTCTCCTCTGTACGCTCTCTCTCTACCCCCCTCCTCCTGTACGCTCTCTCTCTACCCCTCCTCCTCTGTACGCTCTCTCTCTACCCCCTCCTCTCCTCTGTACGCTCTCTCTCTACCCCCTCCTCCTCTGTACGCTCTCTCTCTCTACCCCTCTCCTCCTCCTCTGTACGCTCTCTCTCTACCCTCCTCTCTGTACGCTCTCCTCTCTACCCCTCTCCTCCTCTCTGTACGCTCTCTCTCTACCCCTCCTCCTCTGTACGCTCTCTCTCTCTACCCTCTCTCTCCTCCTGTACGCTCTCTCTCTCCTACCCCTCTCTCCTCTGTACGCTCTCTCTCTACCCCTCCTCCTCTGTACGCTCTCTCTCTACCCCCTCCTCCTCTCTCTCTGTACGCTCTCTCTCTCTACCCCTCCTCCTCTGTACGCTCTCTCTCTACCCCTCCTCCTCTCTGTACGCTCTCTCTCTACTCTCTCTACCCCTCCTCCTCTGTACGCTCTCTCTCTACCCCTCCTCCTCTGTACGCTCTCTCTCTACCCCTCTCCTCCTCTGTACGCTCTCTCTCTACCCTCCTCCTCCTCTGTACGCTCTCTCTCTACCCCTCCTCCTCTGTACGCTCTCTCTCTCTACCCCTCCTCCTCTGTACGCTCTCTCTCTACCCCCTCCTCCTCTGTACGCTCTCTCTCTACCCCTCCTCCTCTGTACGCTCTCTCTCTTTACCCCTTCTCTATACGTTCTCTCTCTACCCCTCCTCTCTTACAATCTCTCCCCCTTTTCTGTACGCTCTCTCCTCCACCTCCCTTCACTCTGTTCCCCTTCTCCTCTGTCCCCTCCTCCTTAAACTTACTCTCTCTACCTCTCCTCTCTCTACTTACCCAAATCTCCTGTCTTTCTCTCTCTGTGTGTCTCTCTCTCTGAGTGTGTGTCTCTCTCTGTCTCTCTCTCTCCCTCTTTCTCTCTCTGTTTCTTAGTCTCTCTCTCTGTGTCTCTGTCTCCCTCTCTCAATCTCTCTCTGTTTCTGTCTCTCTGTGTCTCTGTCTCCTTCTCTCTCTCCCTCCCCTCTTACCCAAACCTGTCTCTCTCTCCCTCTCTTCTCTTAACAACTCTGTCTCTCTCCCTCTCTTCTCTTAACAACTCTGTCTCTCTCTCTCTCTCCCGTGTCCTTGTCCCAGAGACAGTCGTGTTCTGTCCTGTGTGTAACATGTCAGAGTGAAGCCGGTGCAGTAAACGCTCCTGCAGATGCCACACTTCCAAACATGAGAGAGAGTCTGAGAGAGGAGGAAGAGGAAGAGGAGGAAGAGGAGGAGGAGGAGGAGGAAGACGAGGACACATGTGGGTCAAACAAGCACGACTGCCACTGCTCGTTAACGCACTCTTATTTATTTAGGTCTATTTATTAAGAGTATATGTGTGGATTTTACTGCTAAAACTGCTTCTAGACTGTTGCTAATTTACTATTACCACTAACACTACCAATACTACTACTACTACTACTACTACTACTACTACTACCACCACCACCACACTAATACTACAACTGCTACTGCCACTACTACAACCACCAATGCTATTACCACTACTACTACTACTACTACTACCACCACTGCTACCACCACTATACTACTACTACCACTTACTACCACCACCACCACCGCTACTACCACTACTACTACTACTACCACCACTGCTATTACCACTACTACTACTACTACTACTACTACCACTACTACTACTACTACCACTACTACTACCACCACTGCTATTACCACCACTACTACTACTACTACTACTACTACTACTACTACTACCACCACCACACAACTACTACAACTGCTACTGCCACTACTACTACCACCACTGCTATTACTACTACTACTACTACTACTACTACTACTACTACTGCTGCTGCTGCTACTGCTACTACTACTACTACTACTACTACTACTACTACTACCACCATCACCACTACTACTCCCGCTACTAGCACCACTTCCACTACTGCCACTACTTTTACTGCCACTACTACTACTACTATCACTACTATTAGTACTACTTCCACTACTTCTACTACTATTACCATTACTGCCACTTCCATAACTTCTACCACTACCACTAGCAGTACTACTACTATTACCATTATTACTATAAATGAATTAGGAAAGAAATTAAACTTCACAAACAAACCATTATTTCTTGTTTAAATGACTTAAGCTTGACTTTTAACTTCCTTAAACGTCTTGTAAAAACCTGTGGAAACTGGCAGGACAAAGTATTCCTCATACAAGGGGCCAGTGTGAACATCAGTGAACAGAAGGTTACAGGAGCCAACATTTATTGTTTTAACATTTGAGTCATGAGTCCCCAGAAACACTGCTCCACACCCAATACAGAAGCGCTGTACTTCACTCTCCATCCACAGACCATTACTCAGATTAGAATTATTCCTATACACACTTTTCAACGGAGACAGGGGTGTATGTAGTTTTATTCTCTGGGAAGTGCACGTTAGCATGCAGGTTGTTCTTTGAATTACAGCCGATTATGACATTTAATACAACTTATGATCCCGATGAGTACAACATTGTGTAAAATATAATAAATCAATATAATGCTGGGTCTCTAGTGGTTGGTCAGGCCTATGCAGTAGTACAGTATGTATCTGTATATACTGTATGTGTATATATGTATGTGTATACATTGTATGTGTATATATGTATCTATATATGTATGTGTATATATACTGTATGTGTATATATGTATGTGTACATGGGCCCGGTCAAGCAGAAGTTTACAACAAGGCCAAAAATTCAAGTCAATGCATTTGATATAAAAATGTAATCAACAGATACATATGTACTCTAGTTTATGAAACTGTTGACCTTTTTTCTGTATCATTTTTGGTTACATATGTTTTAAACAGACCATGTATGAAACATGGAACAAAAATTATTTCCCAAATTTCAAAGACCTGCAAATCATGTAAATAAATGGATGTATTTCATCATATCTTGTGTTATTCCATCTTTGAACTGTTGATGAAGGTACATGATTAAAAAAAAAAAAAAAAAAGTATTTAAAATGATAAAAATTTGCTTGGAAGGACTGACATATTTGATAGAAATAGTTTCCTTTCATTTTGAAGTAATATTAAAGTATTCAGAAGAAAAAAGCGACAAATTATGAAAAATCATGCACCTTCTACTTGCTTGTACAATTTTCCCTCCGTTACCATGACCTTTCTTAATAAAAAATCTCATTACTCAAAAAGTAAGAGGTTTTTCAACCTAATCTTGTACCATATGGTAGAAAACTATATGAAGCAAATATTCAAACCAGTTTGTTAAGGATATGTAAGTGAGAACCAAGAGTTATCACTGTTTGGATTTATTGCCCAAAAAGTGCTGCATATTTCATTCCCTCTGTTACCGACATGAGTTTTTTAATTTTTTGTCAACAACTTGAAAGAATATCACAGGTTTAACTTGACCCTGTTGGAGTGTAACTCTTTCCTACATTCTGATACTTTACTTATTTCAATAGTCCCTCTAGTTTCTGAATAAGAGACATTTGAATGTAAAAAAATCTGCCCGTTTCCCTCTGTTACCACTTGACCGGACCCATATACTGTATGTATCTGTATGTGCTGTATGTTTTATATATGTATCTGTATATACTGTATGTGTATATTTATGTGTATGTACTGTATGTGTGTATATATACTGTATGTATGTGTATCTCCACTATGGTAACAGCACAGTCAGAGCTCCTGTCTCTGTGTTATGGAGTTCTCATCTGTGGTCTGGAGCTGACTCAGACTCTGAGCTGCACTCACTCAAAACGTTTCCACAGGCAGCTACTGTGGACGAGAACCACCCTGCCCCACCCACTCCACCCTGCCCCACCCACCCCACCCTCTTCTCCAGAGCAACTATACCACGACCATATTTCACACATACTATTTCATTTTATATACACTTTTCTCTTTAGTTTCGATGTTGATAAATGAGATAATCTGTATACCTCCTGTTTCTCTCTCTCTCTTTTTTTTTACCCAAACCTTATCTCTCTCTCTCTCTCTCTCTGCCTCTCTCTTCTTACCCAAACCTCCTCTCACTTTTTACTCAAATTTCCTCTCTCTTTCTCTCTCTCTTCTTACCCAAACCTCCTCCCTCTCTCTCTTTCTCTCTCTCTCTTCTACCAAACCTCCTCTCTCTCTCTCTCTTTTTTACTCAAAACCTCCTCTCTCTCTTCTCTCTCTCTCTTCTTACCCAAACCTCTCTCTCTCTCTCTTTTTACTCAAACCTCCTCCCTCTCTCTCTCTCTCTCTCTTCTTACCCAAACCTCCTTCCTCTCTCTCTTTCTCTCTCTCTTCTTACCCAAACCTCTCTCTCTCTCTCTCTCTCTTTTTACTCAAACCTCCTCCCTCTCTCTCTTGCTCTCTCTCTTCTTACCCAAACCTCCTTCTCTCTCTCTCTTTTTACTCAAACCTCCTCTCTCTCTCTTTTTTACTCAAACCTCCTCTCTCTCTCTCTCTCTTTCTCTCTCCCTTCTTACCCAAACCTCCTCTCTCTCTCTGCCCCTCTCTTTTTACGCAAACCTCGTCTTTCTCTCTTTTCACTCAAACCTCCTCCTCTCTCTCTCCCCCTCTCTCTCCCTCTCTATCTCTTGCTGTCTCTCTTTGTCTCTCTCTCTCCACTTACCAAACCCTCCTCCCCACATCTGCATTTTCTGCGCACTAGTTTTCGACGAGCCTCGCTACCAAGATTGAATTCTCGTGATTTTTCACTTTCATGAGTTCACAAACTCTTGAGATTCTGTCTGAAGTGTTCCCATGTGATCCTGAAACTGACCAATCGCATCCCAGCACTGCGGTCTGGGTAGAAGCCAACGCCGAACTAACCAAAACAAACACGGCGACGCCACCAGACGGACTTCTGTCTATTTTTAGAGGAAATACAGACGATTTAGTTTGTGAAAATCAGGCAGATGGAAGAGTTGTGTACGTGTGTGGACGGGACGTGGAAGATGTTTGTGTTTTCTCTCAAATGGTTCGATTTTTTGCCCTGTTCTACGTCGACCAATCAGAGTGAAGTGTTTGCTCTCTGCCTCTCTCTTTTTACCCAAACTTCCTCTCTCTCTGCTCTCTCTCTTTTTAGTGAAAGGTCCTCACTCTCTCTCTCTCCCTCTTTTTACTTAAACCTCCTCTCTCTCTGCCTCTCTCTCTTTTTAGTGAAAGGTCCTCTCTCTCTATCTCTCTTTACTTAAACCTCCTCTCTCTCTCTGCCTCTCCTGTTTTACCCAAACCTCCTCTCTCTGTGCCTCTCTCTCTTCTTAGTCAAACGTCCTCTCTCTCTTTTTTTTACTTAAGCTCTCCTCTCTCTCTGCCTCCCTTTTTACTCAAACATCCTCTGTCTCTCTTTCTCTCTGTTTTTACCCAAACCTCCTCTCTCTCTGCCTCTCTCTCTTTTTAATCAAACATTCCCTCTCTCTCTCTCTCTTTTACTCAAACCTCCTCTCTCTCTTTTTAGTCAAACATCCGCTCTCTTTTTACTTAAGCCTCCTGTCTCTCTGCCTCTCTTTCTTTTTAGTCAAACATCCTCTCTCTCTTTCTCTCTGTTTTTATTCAAACCCCCTCTCTCTCTCTTTTTACCCAGACCTCCTCTCTTTGCCTCTCTTTTTTTTTACTCAAACCTCCTCTCTCTCTGCCTCTCTTTTTATACGAACCTCCTCTCTCTCTCTTTTTACTCAAACCTCCTACTCTCTATCTCTTTCTCTTTCTCTCTCTCTCTTCTTACCCAAACCTCCTCCGTCTCTCTCCCTTTCTCTCTTTCTCACTGTCTCTCTCTCCACTTACCAAAACATCTTCTTTGCATCTGCATTTTCTGAGCACTACTTTTCGTCGTGTCTCGCTACCGAGATTATTATTTGATTATTATTATTTGTGTAATTTGGGTGATACTTTTTTTTTTTTTTTTTTTTTACTTCTACTCGTCTTTGTCACTTCTAATTGCCTTACTTGCACTATTAAACTGTAGACGTCTGGAGTACTACCAGCCTGTCTCCTCAGCTCACTCCCTCTACGTCTCCCGTCCAAAATAAACATCTCCAAAAAGAGCGGGAACAAAGAAAAAAGGGAGAGTGTACGGAGGGGAAAACCAAACCCCAAACAGAAGCCCTTATGTTCCAGCTCCAATGAACACGCCAGGCAACTCTTTCCACAATGAACGAGATCTGAAGATTTATTACTGAATACTTGAACATGGATACGGTGTAGATTTGGCGAGAAGTAAGACGCACGATTCGGCTAATTTTACACTTCGATCATTTATTTAGGTAAAGTGCATATGACAGATTTTCATTTTCATGTTTTTTCACTTAGTTTGGTGGATCGAACTTGTGGTCAGTATTTATCATAGTTTTACATCAGTTAAGTGGCAGTTTGTGGTGAAAATTTTGAGAAGAAAAGCACAAAAATACAGAAAGTTGGGCTGAGTTCTAAAACAGAATTTCTCAGAATCCCAGAATCTAAAACGCAGAGACAATGTACACAGAAGGGAGACGTTAATTTAAAGTTGCACTGCGTAACATTTCTAGTGGAGATAAGTGGCACCTGCTTGTCTTAAGATGTTATTGCTTTGTCCAGAACGTTCCATGATAGTGATTAAACCTACAGTGTCTATTAGGGCCTGACTGATGTATCGGTTGGCCAGTATTATCGGCCTGTTTACACCAGAATGCATGCGGGTAAAAACGACAAAATATTTTATCGGAAGTTCGTATTGTTTCGACGGTGACGGCGTTTTTGGGGCTTAAAAATGCAAAAATCTGAAACCACCCTCCAGAGTGGAACAGTTCAATGCGCTCCGCCGTAGAGTTTCCATCTACACTGCCCAAGACGCAAAACTCTGGTCAGATCTGCTCACATCACGTCCTAACCGTCTGGCATGCATACCTAATCGAAATCCACACACTTTTGCGTCATTGTATGCACACAGCTTTCCTCCTGAAAACGCTCGTCTAAAAGCGGAATAAAAAGTGAAGACGCAACGCCACTTTTGCCACTTTTGTTCAGACCGTCATCATATAAACGTAGCCTAAATCTTGCAAACCTGGGCCGAAAGTCCACTTTGGCATGTTATACCTAATTATAAAGCTTAGACTCTCTATATTACGTCCATTTAATCCAATTTATAGACAAATGTTCTAATATGTGGCACTGCATCAGCAATTTGTCCGTGTCTGTGATGCCGTACTGCCCCTGAACGCACCCCCAGAGTCACATAACCCACATGCGCTTGTTTACATCCGCAGCTGCTCAACATGCTGGATTATAATTATATTTTCAGAAGATCGGCTTAAATCAGGATTGAGAGGACACTTATTTGTGAAGGCTTGTGATCTGAGAGGAGCCTGTGTGAGCGGTGAGTGTTACAAATGTGTTTTGGGGCTACTTTTGGTTCTTTCTCATTGTTTAGATTTTAGCTGCTGTAGCTCCCACACATAAACAGCCTGTTTTCTCTTACATTGGCCTAGTCAGTGTAAAGTGACTATAGTGGGTGTACACACGTTACTGGATCTTCATTGATCTCTAAATGAGCTGTGAACAGAGGTGTGAATGATCCGCATTAACGCATAATTAATTACCACAGTACGCACGCATTTACCGCTAAAGTCTAATAGCAGTAGTTTATTTACTTAATTTACTGGCTAGAATGTCGTGCAAAAATGCCATTAGGCCGACCTACTGTCTTTAAATATGACGTAAAGAGGCAGAATAACAATACATGTCGACTAAATAAACTCAATATCAAATCCAGTAGAGCCAGACCTAAGTTCTATAATAAAATGAAGATTTATAGTGAATTTTTACATTACTAAATATATCGGCTTTTATATCGTCTATTGGCACCTCAAACTCCGCAAAAAAAAAATCCATATCGGTTGGGCCCTCGTATCTGTCATGAGGGATACAACTACAGGCTACATTACAGGTCAGATCATCCCTAAAAACATAGAGAATTATTGTATTTTTGAGCAATAGAAACAATACTATAATATAATCATGAATAAATGATAGATTGATGTGTTTAATGCCATACCGTGGAACATTCCAGGCACAAGAAACAAGCAGGTGATGGACCCCCTACCAGAAAAGTTGCGCAATGCACCTTTCACAAAATAAAGGGGTTTTTATTTGAGTTTTTCTAATTATAACTGTTAGGTAACAGTTACGGTTATTTGGTAAACCTCACCAAAATGAAAAACTAGACATGATTTTTAGTGCACTATGTGAGTTTTTGTTTGGCAGTTTATCAACTTTCTATGGGTATGTCGTTGCTCTGCTTCGAATGTTCCACAATATGACATTAAACGGCTCTACCTTACATTTATTCAATTACAAGTGGTTTTATAGTTCAAAAATACTTTCAAAAACAGGCGTTCTGACTGTGAGCGACCTGTTACTTTGTCTGGTTTGGTCTCGATAGAAAAGTTTAAAACCGTACTGTGAACCATTCCAGACAAAGCAATAACATCTCCACAGAGAAATGCATTTGACGGATTCTTCACTAGAAAAGTTACTTGCACTGAAACACCTGTGGAGAGTCGTACAGAAGACAGGAAGAAAAAAAACCCACGAATGAACTCTTAACGTGAAAATGTATGGAACAGATGTGTGTGAAACTGACCGGACCTACAGCTAACACACGGCCATATGGAAACATGTTATATTAAATTGCACACGCCAAAGAACATCACTTAAAATAAATGGGTAGCAAAAGAAGAATTATGTTGGGCTGTGGAAAAAGAAGGAAAATGCAAGATAATTTAACTTAAAGGTGCTTGCTCTGTGTAACTCTTCTGGTGGGATGAACTGATAACAATACTTCCTTAATATACTCGTACTTGTTAAACATTTGTCGATACAACAAACCGATACCACTATTACACGACACTACACAACATCACTGGTGACGTTGTTTTACAAAACTTCAGTGTCTAGGTCAGGGTTGTCAAACTCAAATTCACAGAGGGTCAAAATTAAAAACTGAGATCAAGTCATGGGCCAAATTAAATATTTAATGAAATGTAATGTTAAACCTTTTCTTATTAAAATAAATGTTTAATAATAGTTTTGCTTAAACATTGAATCCAGAAAAAGCAAAATATCAAATAATAGCAACAGTTAAAAATAAATAAATCTGTAACCAGTGGGCCAGCCTTAATACATATTTGAAATGATCTCACGGGCCAAATATAATTATGTCGCGGCCCAAATTTAGCCCCCGGGCCTGAGTTTGACATGTCTTGTCAAGGGAGAGACAAAGAGTCAGAAGATATGGCTCGTCATATGGGCAAATAATGCTCAATCATGCTCCAAAACCGAAAATAAAATTCACACTCTTTCATACAAAACACACAGCAAACATGTATAAACAACTTTTTGGACATAAAAAAAAAAAGCTTAATTTAGGGCCTTAGCTAGAAAAGTGCAAAATATCAAGTCTGTAAGTAAACTAAAAATAACCTTATTGTCCTCAAAAAAAAAAAAAAAGTGCAATGGCTACATGACTTTCCTGGTGTCGGTCATGGAAACTGCTCATGTCAGGTCCAGGGCACAGTTACATCACTTCCTGCACTTCGATGGTGTTTATTACATTTGGATTTGTACATTTTGACTGAAATAAACCTTTCAAATAAAAATACCAAGGGATGCGCAATTACACAGACTGAAATGCGTAATTTGCCATTTATTTGAGAAATAACTGCACTTAGAGCAGCTTTTTCAATTGTTATGAACACAGATGCCCAAAGTAGTCGACCTTTTTGACTCACTACAAGTGTGTGTGACGTAGGATAATGTCAGAAATGTGCTCGGAAAGCCACATGTCCTTGGTTTTTAACGGGAAAAAAAAAGTAAGTTTCTATCTTTTATGGTTGGAAAGTTATGTGTGGTTATATAAAAGATATTCCCAGGTATTGTATAGGATATCGTCAGTCTGGAAGGGTTAAGTGTAGCAAGATGTATTTTCATGTTTTAAGTACAAAAAGTCTTGTTCCATTGGCAGATAATTTTACGTGTCAAGTGAAATCGACTCCAATCTTATTTCAAGTAATAAAAACTTCACTAGATTTTAGTTTTTGCAGTGTGCTTGCATTCTGGTTGCACAACATATCAGATAAAATTATTAAAAGGTCATGTAAACAGGAAAACCATCAACTCTCTTTCAGATCATGGTCCCTCTGATAACTCACACCAGATTATTTAGTTTGCATTTAAATAATCTTTAATGCCCAGATATCAGATAATGATGTGCATGTAAACAAAGCCACTGACTCAATAAATAAAAGATCACTGGTGAAAGCCCAAGCCCACCACCTGCTTATCCTTATCTATATTTTATGACTTTTTGCATTTAATTACAGGTGAATTAATAGCACCAAAATGTAGCTTGGACTGACTGATGATATTGTATGCTTCAAAGCTTCACTGCGGAATATTCCAAGTCAAAATGGGTATCAAGTATTTTCCTGATTACAGTCTTGTTCACATTGTCTCTACCGCAAACTGAACTAAAGTTACTCCTAAACATTTCATCGTAACCTGTAAATCCACAATGGTTCTTTTGTCACCAGATCCTCCATTCTGGTCGAACAGGAGCCGTGTGTTCCCCCCCGACCGAGCCGCACACCGGGGCAGTTGTGAGCACATCTGTAGCAACGCTTTGAACATGTGGTGAGGGAAACTCTATCTGACTCCGGGCCAGAACGCTCAGGAACATTACCGCGACCTCAGTGACGTCACGGCAACGCAAGAGAGCAAACCGGTCATTAACCTATTTATATTTTTGGGGAGCCCTCTTTGTATAACCTATAGTAAAACGTTGGAGGTGGTACGTCAGCTGCAGGAGTCTATGGAAATAGAAAGTTAAAACCATACTTCAGAACATTCTCCATGAAAGTAGATGTGTACGGGTATGGAGCGAATGAATAATGATCTGTAAAAAGCTCTCTGTGACATGTGTCTGTGAAAAGCGCTATATAAATAAAAACTTACTTAGGCAAAAAATGTCCATGGAAACAAGCAGGAAGAGGCCCTACTCTAGGCCAAATAAGAATGAGGTTTGTGGAGATGCAAGCCCGCTCAAAGTAAGGACGAATGTTTTTCAATGCGCTAAAAAACATAGTAGTAGTAGCAGTTATAGCTTGACCACTTTCGACTCGAACAAGTAAGAAGCAGTAGTTGTTGTGTCTGTACAACTAACGTGGGCGACAGTAGCTCAGTTGGTAGAGCGTTTTCTATGGAAGATAATTTGTTCCATCAGATTTTGAATTTTAAATACCACTGAATTTCTCACTTTGAATTTTTTAACTCTGAAAAAAGATGTTTTAATCATTTTTATTCTGAATTTTAGTGGCTGAAATTTGAAGTTTACTTTCAATTCAAAATTTTAAAAACATCACCACAGGTATTTTCAAGCCCTCAGATTCACCAGTTGAAATTCAGAATGTAAAATTTGCAGTGAAAAATTTCACAGAAAAGATCCAAAATGCCAAGGCAGAAGCAATCGATCATGTGAGCGAAGAGGACAGAGGCTGTTTCCTATTGGCTGTTCTCATCTGTGGGCGGGGTTTACACTTAAGAAATCAAAGAGTTGAGGTTTCAATGAAGCTAATTCTGACCAATCACATCGCGTCACTGTAACATTTCCTGTTTCTTACTAAGTTAGATCGGATCACTTTGGATCGATTGCTTCTGCCTTGGCGTCTCGGATCTTTACTGTGAATTTTCTTCACTGGGAATTTTACACTCTGAATTTTGACTGTTGAATTTGAAGGCTTGAAAATATTTGTGCTGAATATTTAAGGTGATTTTTTTTTTTTTTTTTTTATTGAATTTTATACACTGAAAATGTACACTTAAAATTTCAGCAAACCAAACTTCATAATAAAAATAATTCAAACATGTTTTTTCAGAGTAAAAAATTTCTAAGTGAGAAATTCAACAGCATTTAAAATTTAGATCTGATGAAACAAATTATCTTCCATACTTTGCCCTCTGATCCAAAAGTTGATGGTTTGAATCATTGGTTGAGTGATCAAATCCATAGATAAATGCTGTCACTGTTAAACTCTTAAAGTGCCTTGAAGGAGGAAAAGCACAATATAAAAATGTGGCCATGTCTAAGTTACCGTATTTTCCGGGCTATTAGGTGCTCTGGATTATAAGACGCACTGTCATTAAATGGTCTATTTTCGAACTTTTTTCACAAATAAACCGCACGGGATTTTAACCGAAACACAACAGTTGGATGGGTGAGTGGGACTTTGTTTGTGGCGTTCACGGTGACTCTCAGCGTTGTTCAGTTGTGGCGTGTAGGGAGGGTGCTGTCTGGGTCCGCTGGATTGAGTGTGTGTTCGAAGTGACTCAGTTGTTCAGTTGTGGCTCAGAGTGGAACATTGCACTTGCTTTTTCGGTTCGTTCCTCCGTTCCGTTCCGAGTGATGAGTGTGGCTGCGGGTGTTTTTCGCTGCACGGTCGCTGTCTGATCCGTATGTGTTAGCGTGCGCTGCAGCTTTGTAGTTTACTGAAGTCGTGCTGGGACACCGGAGTGGATTCATGTATAGGGTGCTCTGGATTGTGGGGCTCGCAGTTGTTTATTGATGGGGTTGGAGGCTTAAGAGCACGTCTAATAGCCCAGAAAATATGGTAAATTTAACTTAAAACTACACTACACTACCCCAATTAAGTAGAATTGAGCAATGATGTTGTACTAATTTTTAAAATTCATTTAGGTGGCATGGTGACAAAGCGGTTAGTGCGTATGCCTCACACCAAGATGGTCCTAGGTGTGATTCTGGGGCAGTGTGTGGCCTTTCTGTGTGGAGTTTGCATGTTCTCCCTGTGCCTGTGTGTTCTGGGTGCTCCGGTTTCCCCCTACACTAAAACATGTACAGGAGTCTCCCCAGTAGGTCTGGGTATCATTAAGAAGTTGCTGAAACGAAACATATCTCGATGTATAGGCCATGATACAATACATATCCTGATACAGAGCAACTTCGGTTCGATATGATATATTTCAAATTGGTTTGATACGATTTGATACAATAAAAAATAAACACTAAATGATGGCAGTGATACTAAAAGTCTTTTTTAAACCATTTTTTTGTGCAAAGTTCTTCTGAAACTCAAACATTTTAATCGTCAAAACAGTGAAAATGTCAAATGTGTCGCATAAATGAGTTTCTGTCCTCTGAACAAGCAACAAAACTGTAGCTCTGTAACAAAATAATTTTGTAAAATATAACAAAAAATACTCTTGGTGATATATTGATACTGCAGCCCACGATATCAATACTGTATCATCACATAAAATGATATGATATATCGATATTTCAATATTTTTGCACACCGCTACTCCCTTGTCCAGAACTATCCTGGTTAAATAAAGTCAATAAATAAATAAAAAAAATTACAGGGCCAATATTACACTATTTTCTGATCTATGTTATAATGATGTTTCCTCATCACAAACAGACCCAGAGTTCTTCTCTCAAAACACTCTGTTCCACCTTGTGTTGTGAATCACTTTGATGATTTCAAATGTAGAGTTTCCCATCTTTACTGAACAAAAGGCAGCTGTTACTTTGAAAACTACCACTCATGACATCACAAGGTGGAACAGAGCATTTTGAGCTTTTAAGATGTAGACAGACAAACACACTAACACTTGTATGAATGAAAAAAACACAACTCCAGATACATTTTTACACGAGTCAATCTAGCTTAAGACCTTTTAAAGAGTACAAACAGTGTTTTGTAGAAATAGTACTTCAAAACTTGCCACCTTAAACCCTCACCACACTCACGCAGCTCCGTGTAATGCCCCGGCCCTAAACCTGAGCTTCTGTGGAAAAACCCGCTCACTTCTTTGCACCAATTTGTCATGTTTTCCAGGTGTTCCCAGAATAATCCACATTTGTTCTGCTCCCAAACACAAACATACAGGAGTCATTTTGCCCCCGTGGCTAAAGTACCCCCCTAATGGAGCTATAATACCTCACCTGGAAGCAGTTTGTCCACGTCCCCTTTGGCCAGTTCAGACTCTATGCCCCTGACCACTGCTGCGCTAAAACAACAGGGAGGGGGAGTGTCTCTGTGGTTATCTATGGACTCAGATTTCTACTTCATTTGGCACTATAATACATGTTGTAAATATAAATGATTGTTTTGCACCAACCGAGAAGCAGTTAGTGAAGAAAAGCTGAAAAATATCACACTAGGGAGAATTCTATCAAAACATTTAGGCACAATTTATACTTGCAAACCACATTTTTCTGATACTTTAAACATGATTTCAACAAAATAAAGGTGTTTTCTTATCATTTTTTGTCAAATAATAAATTCTGCGTACATTAGGAGAGTTTTGGCCTACTCTGTATCATGATTGCCAGGTAACAGTTATGGAATTCCCTAGTGTGATATCCTAATTTCCTAACCACCTAGTGCCTCCGCTCAATTTCATTTCTCTCGAGCGACTAGGTCAGGAATCGGAATACACTAAATGGTTGGCAAGAATGCTGGAAGTGCGAGTCCAAGCACCAACCAATCAGAGAACAGCCAGACATTCTGTGTTGGCAACGATTCACAAGATTGAGGATTTAAAGCCGGAACAAAGAGAATGTTTGGTGAATTTTATCAAAGGGAAAGACGTTATTGCCCTTCTTACGACAGGAATTTGGGAAAAGCTTAATATACCAGTTACCCCCGTTAACGGCGCATTACATACGTCATAACCAAACAGCAGCGATTGGTTAAATTTTAAAAAAGTACCCGTCTACCGTCGAGCAAACGAATTCTAATGCTGCGAGGTCAGACGGTTTCCATGATGTGAAACCATCTGATGAATCAGGCTAATGATTTCCAACCTGGAAGTAATATTTGAAACCTAAAAAAAAAAAATTGCCAAACTGGGAAAGAAAGAGTTAAAGAGTGCTTTTATCTCTACACGTCTTGACTACTGTAATGCACTGTACAAGCTCATGTCGCGCTTACAGTTATTCTAAAATTCTGCAGCACGTCATTTAACCAGTACACATCGTAGAGAACACTTTACACCTATTTTATTCTCGTTGCACTGGCTCCACATTCATTTTAGAGCTGATTTTAAAATGTTATTGGTTGTTTTTAAAGCACTTCATGGACTGGCCCCAACGTACATTTCAGACCTCATTGTTTCTACCCTCGTTCTCGCGCTCTGACATCTGAGGGCTCCAACTTATCATCCCGAAACGAGACTCAAATGCCTCGTGACCCTGGGGTGATGGGGCCTTTTCTGTGGTGAGTCCCCCCCCTCACATTAAGAGCGTCCCTTCAGTCAATTCTTTTAAGTCTCGTTTAAAAACACACTTTTACTCACCGTGAGAATCGTGTTTCATTTGTCATTTTTCTCTTTGATAATTTTAGTATTTTTTATGTTTTTGCTGCACTTTGGAGACTTTGTGTTGGCAAAATCTGCTATACAAGTAAAGTTGGATTTGATTGGAATGGAAAATGTTTAGTAAAATCTCAAAGGTGCATTGTGTAACTTTTTGGGTGGAAAGTCCGTCAAACGCTTTTCTCCATGGAGATGTTATTGCTTTGTCTGGAATATTTCACAGTATGGCATTAAAACTTTCTATCTTCATGGATCTCAAACCAGAAAAAGTTACACATCAGATTTATGAAGTAGATAAACATTATAACATAGCTCAGAGAATAATGCAATACAGGCCCTTAAAGAGTGACTTACCGAAAACTGACAAGAATAGACGTTTTCTTTGCGGTAAAAAGTATCAGCAGAGCTCAACTTCAGCTTTACTAAAACACAAATTGTACGCTACGCCTGAGAAATCCACAATATTAGAAGTACACACACACATACACGCAAAATGAGTGATCAAATGTTTGTTGTAACACGGTCCAGTGATTCAGCTCAGTCTCCACACATCACCAGCCCTCACTCAGGTCTGTGAGTCCAACGAGAGACGCTCCAACTCAAATATGCTCTGGACAAACAGGCACAGAGACGTCGCCAAATCGGGTTTACCATCGGCCCAAAGGAGAGGACGAAAGGACGGATCAGAACATCAGCGCTACAGGTTTGCCCCAAAGAAAATCAAGCAAACATTTCACCGCGGACGAAAATGACTCTTTCGTGATGCGATGGTTTCGAATGAGTTGGCTCTTTTGAACGATTCCTTAAGGGTCCTATATTACGCAAAATTGACTTTTGTGAGTTTTAAGATATGTTATAAAGTTGTAGCCTCATTGAAAATATGCCTGGAGTTGAATGTTATTAGGTTCTTTTTTCAGACCAAGAGTTTGTTTTCATACCTGACAGTTTTAACTGCTCCCTGTGGCCTTCCTCAGACTGTTCACAAGTGTTCAGCTGATTTATACAGGTTCTGGTGCTGTCTTCCTACTGGTGGAGGCAGAAAGACAGCGCCATCTGCTGTCCAACTTCCTCAGGACAGTATCCCAGGTGTGTGAGAGTAAAAAGAACACATAACACAAAGCAGAACAGGAACAACTCAACTGTAAAAGAGAGAACCGCATTATGGACTGGGACGGAGCAAACCTCATTGGGACAGGGGACAACAAACATCGTTGCTGGATTAAAAAGGCAACCAAAATATGGAAACGTGCCCAAGGGACTGTAAACTGGGACAAGGGGGCTTTTTTACTCTCACACACCTGGGACACTGTCCTGAGGAAGTCGGACTGCAGATGGCGCTGTCGTCCTGCCTCCACCGGTAGGAAAACAGCACCAAAACCTGTTTAAATCAGCTGACCAGACACGTCACAGCAACATCTTATGAACACTCTGAGGAAGATCGCAGGGAGCAGTGGAAACTGTCAGGTATGAAAACAAACTCTTGGTCTGAAAAAAGAACCTAATAACATAAATTATCAGAACACCAAATGAACCTCATTGAACTACACCTGGAGTTGTGTTTTGTTTCATTCACACATTTGAGTAATCCTCTATTATTAGTCTGTCATGTTTTGTTCCACCTTGTGATGTCATCACGTGGTAGTTTTCAAGTTAACAGCTCCTTTTACTTTTTGTTCCGAAGAGAATGGCAATTACACGACTAACTTTATGGTGTATAGGATTACCACATGACATCAAACAGTGGAACAGAGTGTTTTCTGTTTGAGAAGAAGAACTATATAGGCTAAATATGCAGTTTTTTTGTGTGTGCGTGTTAAAATGTGTGAATGAAACAAAACACAACTCCAGGCATGTTTGTGATTAGCAAACTTTATAACATACTAGATAAGGAAATAGCATAATATTGGCCCATTAATTTGCCGTTTATTCACCAGATGTGGACCTCTTCACTTACTCTTCCTCATCGACTTCTTATAATTTCTTTTCAGGGGCCAAAATGTGTAAAAAGTACGCAACTTTCTCTCAGAATTCAAAAGTTTTCTATAAAAACCTGGACCCCCCATGTGGAGACTGAGGGATGTCACTGGTCCTATTGTCTCACACTGACTGCTCCTCGACATGAACTGATGCCTGTCCATTGTGACACATAATTGCAGCTCAAACATGAAGTGGAAGCTCAAAGCCTGTCACAGATTATTGTGCTCTTTAAGGACGTGTGCACAGTCTGTATGGGCGCTTATATGGAGGACTGTAATGTGGTGGGCTGCTTTTGTGGCTGCCTGGCACACACACACTGCATTTCTTGGAACTTTTTGTTTTTGAGCTCAGTTTTTAGCATCATATCATGGGATTTTAACCTAACTAAGAAGTACAGCATGTGTAGTTCAAAGGACTGTTGGATTGTGTGAAATGAGCTGTTTGTTTTTCATATCCATGGACACTAGCTAGATCTTGTGAGATTTTTTCCACCTAAATTTACCTTTGGCTTGGAAAAAAAGGGCTAAGAGCTGATGAGTTATAGAATTTAAGAAGCTGTAGTTCCAAAAAGCAGTCGTACAATGACCGCTAAAGTATTAAATTAAAATAAATATAAAGAGTGCAGCAAAAATTTTCAAATGGATTGCACTACTTTATGATTATTATTTATTAAAATTATGTTAAAATCTCATCAAGTCTCATTCTCGCGGACCTGAGTTTGTGCTGTGGTTCTTTTTTATGAAAATTGTGTCTCATCCCACCCCTAGAAGAGCCTGTGCAAGAGGATTACTATGGACCTTTGAGATACTACAGACTTTTTACACCATAAGTGGCAGCAAATGTGACAGAAAACCTTCGGAGGAAAGACTCTGAGACCTTCCAGAGAAAATACTTTGGAGAAATTAACCTGCTCATCACCAACCGAAACACCACAGTGGAATAAGAACAAGGTCTTTCCTGTTGTATTCACCTGGCGCCCCCTGGAGGCTGCTGCGTTGCTTCAGGACACGGTGGAGGGAAGGACACTTTTGCCTCTTCCACAGGATCTGCTGACCCTCACTGACCAGTCCTCTTGTGAAACTGCACTAAGACCTTTGGCTGAGACACAAAGACCACTGAGACGCACAGTGGAAACCTCGTCTAAAGGAGTTTGTGAAAAGATTCAAATTGCACAACAAGAGCAGCACTAGAGGTGACTCTGTGCCGTTTAGGAAAAGTGCTTTTGGACATCTCTCTTTTGCTTATTGAGCAGGTCAAACACGGGACACAGTGTATGCACATACATGAGAGCTTTCAACACTGCAGGATTTTCTAACACTTTAAAACAGTGGCTGTTCAATGGTCAAATATGTCACCTTGTTTAACCAAATGATTAATATATACATTAAGTGACTGTTGGCTTCAAACTTTAAATGAACTGCCTGAAATGTATTGTATGTATATTATAATATAGCTGGCGTTATGCACTTTTGTGTGATTGTTGCTCTACTTTTCCCTATCCTGTACTGTAGGTCATTATTTCTCAAAGACTGAGCCGCGACCCTCAGGTGGGTCACAAGAAATTCTTTTTGGGTCGCCTTGTCATGATCTGCATGTTGGTCTGCAATATACAGTCCTGACACATGAGAGAGCGAGGGGATCAGCGAATCCTATCTGCCTGAACAAGTGTTACTGCAGCTAAAGTTGAAAAATAGTTGCTTGGTTGTTCAAAAAGAAGGGTGATAAATCAACAAAAGGTCAGCACACTTCAGGGAAGTGAGGGAAGTCAGGAGCCAATCCACAATGAAGCTGGTAAGAGTGTTGTAATTATTTTATTGACTATTTTGTTCCAGTATTGCTGGTTCAATTGAATGCTGGAAGAAAAATATAAGGGCTACATTTAAAGTTCAAATAGGCGACTTATGGATTCTTTTATTGCTGCTTCACTGACTATTTTTCATTGTTTAAAACTTGAGTAATAATATTTGTTCAGAGAGACACGATCAATAATAAAACATCCTCATTAATGTTCAAGAATGGTCAAATCCACCTTTATTTTGTGATTTACAAATAATGTTTATTGACATGGGTCTGGTATGGCTCTTTGCTGATTGGCTGGTGCCCGGACTTGCACTTCCGTGGTTCTTGCAAAACGTCTAGTGTATTCTGATTCCTGACCTACTCGCTGGAGAGAAATGAAACTGAGCGAAGGCATTAGGTGACACCAGCCTGGCTACTGCCGAGGGACTATAGATAGAAATTTGCTTTTTTTTTTTTTTTTTTTTTTTTAATATGTGCTATCCCTTTACAAATAAATAAATAAATAAATACAATAGATGTTGCTGCAGCAAAACTTGAATTTCCTTCAGAATCAATAATGCCTCTCTCTCACTCTATAAAGTTTAAGTGGAGGAGTTTTTGGACTCCATCCACCTGCACCTACTCGACTTCTTCTCACTGTGAGTGTTGGTGATGATCAGAGCCGCAGATTGGCAGCCTCGCTTCTATCAATCTGCCCCAGGACAGCTGTGGCTACAATAGGAACTGAGTGTGAAATTGTAACGCCATCAACACAATGTACCACTACTGTACAACTAGACTCACTGCACTCTTCTTTTGTTCTGACGGCCAGTGTTCTTTGGCTATTTTAACACAACATGAGAGTGAAAGCAGCATGGTCTCAAACATGAATGATGAAACAATGTCAATTATATAACCAAATTGCAGAGCTGCCAGTCACCCACACCGGTAGTTAGGTCAAAATAACTTCTCGAAACATTGTGGTGGGAGACAAAAGTCAGCTTTAACCATGACAACTGCCTCTCGACACAATATTGACTTTTGTTTTGAAATGACACATGAGCGACTCCTGCCTTTACACCGCATGTTTTTCTGGAGAGCCTTTTCCTCGCTGTATCAAAAGCCCGATGGAGACGTAACATGGTCTGTTCACATGACTGCAAGACAGGCTTTTCTTACCCCCTCATTGTGCAGTACAGGCTCCTGACTTCATAATATCAACATACAGAAGGAACAGAGGTCCTTAGAAACATGGAAAATATAACTGTACCTCCACACTGCACTGGAACATTACGGAAATTGTAAACTTGGTACATGCTCCTATAAGTTTTATATAGCCAAACGCCAGCCAATGGATCTAAGCAGGAGGTATTTCCTTGTGGTGGAATGCAGCAAAGTAAAAATACTGTACTTAAAAGTGTACTACGTAACTTTTTGGTTGGGCTCTTTCGTCTGCTTGTCTCTACAGACGCCTGGAATGTTCCACAGTGAAGTTTAACAGCTCTGCCTTACATTTTTTTCAATGACAAATGGTTTCATAACACAAAAACACCTAAAAACAGAGGTATTGTGATGGTGAGCAGCATCGCCTCTCCACAGATCTGACCTGTAACTTGGTCTGGTTTGGTTTCCATAAAGATAGAAAGGTTTATCCATACCGTGAAACATTCCAGACAAAGGAATAACATCTCCATGGACCGTCCACCAGAAAAGTTACACAATGCAGCTTTAAGCAGATATTTTTTACTTTTGCTACACTACATTTGAGAGTATATGTCTGTACTTTCTACTCCACTACATTTTTCAACAGACCTGAAAAATAAAATTATTTTTCTTATTATGCAGGGTGTCCCAAAAAATTTGACATAATTTCGCAGGACAGTAATTTTGACAATTCTTGTTGAAATAACAAAAATAAAACTATAAATTTAAACTCTTGATCTGTTTCTACACATTCCGTGAAAATTTGAGGTTCTGTTTTCACGTTGAGCCGGTCATTTTGCGCTTTGGAATCTGCTCGCATACAGTCATCCAAGACCGTGCAGCGCCATCAATGCAAAATTTTGAAAAACTTCACCAACTAGCAAACTAAATTGGACCAAAAATTTAAAGAGGAAGGATGATTATGCAGACTAAAGGATTATGTGTGTGAGCATATTCCAATACGCAAAATGACTTCCTTCAACCTGAAAACAGAACAAAAATAATAATTTTCTAGACATTCTGTGAAAATTTGAGGTTATTTCAACAAGAACTGCCAAAATGACTGGCTTACAAAATGATGTCAAACTTTTTGGGACACCCTGCTGAAAAGTGAGGGGTTTATTTTTAGAATACATTTGTAGTTTGAGCAAACACACAAAAAATACAAATAAAAACAGATTTTAAAAAATGAATTCAACCTTTTCTGTTGACGCATTATAAGACCTCAAAATCAGTGCAAAAATACTCTTTATTCTTTAAGTACATGGGGTTAAATAGGTACTTTAATACTTTTACTCAAGTACATTTTCACATGATACTTTTACTATTTTTTCGCTCCAGTATCTGTACTTTCACTTAAGCAACAAACCTGGATACTTCTTCCTCTACTGGCATTTCCCACAATGCAACAACATCAACCAATTTCAAACACACTACAAAAAAACAATCTGGATGAAAATGTTTGAACTGAAAAGATGTATGATTTTTTTTGGACTTATGCACAATTCTGAACTGTAATTTCTGAACTGTAGAAGGGCTCTTTGGCATTTCACGTCATGTTATTAAACTTTTAACGGCCCTATGTTACACAAAAGGGACTTGTGAGCTTTGAGACATGTTATAATGCTGTTACCTCCTGAAAAACACACCTGGAGTTGTGTTTTGTCTCATTCGTAGACGCTTGAGTAACCTTTATATCAGTCTGTCTACATCTCCAAAGATCAAAATGCAAATGATTCTGGTGAAGGTGTATGAAGTTTAAAAAAACAGTGGACCACTCCTGTATTACCAGAAAAGAGAACATGGAATACATCTGGATTTACAAAGGAACTACACTCTGCGTGGACTCTATGTTTATCAGATTACTTCAAATACATGTTTGTACTGTTTGTACAGTTTATTTTTATCAGATTACTTCTATTTGTACCGTTTATTTTTAGGCCCGAGCGCCGAAGGCTGGCGAAGGGCCAATTAGTTTCGCACAGCGAAACTCCAAGTGGCCGAAAAATGGAATGGCGCGACGTGACTCGCCCGTAGTGACCAGGGACCCTCGCCATCACGTAGCAATGCGCCTGAGGTTTCCGAAAACGTATAGTTTGTCGGCCAAAAAAAAGCGGAACATTGTTCTCGTACCGGAATATTATTTAGGCCCGAGCCCCGACAGGGCGTAGGGCCTATTGCTTCCGCTCAGCGGAGCGAATGGGGAGCGACGTGCGCATGTCCGAATGCGACAAGACGACATGCAACTATGTCCACGGTCGCCCCCGGCACGAACAGCAGTATCCCAGTAACCCACGCCCAAGGCCTGGCTCATATTTACTACTGCTAAAATGAATGGAAGTCAATGGAAGGTCGGGGGGCGACCCCGACGAGATGGTCCAGACGCGCCCGTCACTCACCAATGACCCCACGGTGACGTGGGGAAGGTCGAGAGCTTTCAAAAAACGTATAATATGTTGTTCTAAATTTTTGGGATATATTGTTTTTGCTCGAATTATTATTAGGCCCGAGCCCCGACAGGGCGTAGGGCCTATTGCTTCCGCTAAGCGGAGCGAATGGGGAGCGACGTGCGCATGTCCCGAATCCCTCGTGTAATTACGACAAAAATAGAACATAGGCGCCTCAAAAACTTCACATTTCATTTTTATTATTATCACTGTGTTTTACTCACAGTCTGTTTGTCTTTCAATGATAAATGACTCACATCTAAATCCAAAATACAAACTGAAAATGCTGAAATCC